>NC_056739.1:1588849046-1589149046 GCF_019279795.1 Protopterus annectens | reverse complement strand
TAGACTAGTCGATGTGTTATGCTCATCCAAGCGCACTATGTGGTGCAACAGAGGGTTCTTCATATCTGCTGGTGATCTGGAGACATTTTCAAGAACTTTAAAGCAGATGTATTGAACACCTAAAGATCTTCAGGGAGACCTTCTTTATTCATTGTGTATCTTTTTACTGAGGCATACTGATAATGCATAAACATTTGCATCTGTCTGTCTCTCTATTTAAACAGTGCCATGCTTCTCTTTTTTCTCTGGGATATGTTAGTAATTATTCACTGAATTCACCTCTGAATACAGTAGGAATTCAGAGCATTATAAATGAAAAAAGAATAAGAGTTTCTGCTTCTGTTTAAGCTGTCAGCATTTGCCTTTCATAGTACATTATATGCAGCTCTACAGCACAGCACAGATTAAATGACAAGATTATGTGGTGTTATAGCATTACGGCTGATAAAGCCTGGCAGGAAATGTTCAAGGTTTCTCGTGGTTTAGTTTCTCAAAGTCTTTGGGGTTTTTAATACCATGATGGGAATGGGCTCCATCCCTAAGTCAAAGTATTATTAAATTCTTTAAATTAGTATTATTTTAATCTTTGATGTTAGTCAAAAATGTTCTTCACAACACACACAATGTGCCCAGAATTTACTCTTTTTGCAATTCATACCAAGTTACATGCATCGGTAGCATATCTAAATGAGACTGTAAATTCTTTCTTATCAGACCCATTGCTCCTACTACTATTGGAACTGTCTTCTAAGCTTGTTTCCTGCCTTTCCTGTAACTAGTCTCATCCAAATACAGATTTGCTGTATCCAGGACTGTTTGTAAGCTTCTGAGCCCCCCAAGTCTTTCTGTGTTGGAGGGAAGCCTTCTAGCTTATCAGTGGGAGTGCCAAGCCTTTCTGTGTTGTAGGGAAACCTTCTAGCTTATCAGTGAGAGTGGTAAGCACTAGGTAGCCTATCTACCACAAGAGTGGTTTCTGGCCCAGAAATTGTAGTTTATTGGCCGTTTAGGCAGTTTTTCCATCATTTTCAACATTCTGGTTTAAAAGCCTTCATTTGTGCTTGTTCCCCACCTTTCCTGTAACTAGTCTCATCCAGATACAGATTTGCAGTATCCAGGACTGGTTTGTAAGCTTCTGAGCCCCCCAAGCCTTTCTGTGTTGGAGGGAAGCCTTCTAGCTTTTCATTGGGTGTGGTAAACACTAGGTAGCCTATCTACCACAAGAGGAGTGGTTTCTGGCCCAGAAATTGCAGCTCATTGGCCGTTTGGGCAGTTATTTCCATCTCTTTCAACTTTCTGATTTAAAAGCCCACATCTGTGTCTGTTTCCCGCCTTTCCTATAACTAGTCTAGTTCAGATACAGATTTGCTGTATCCAGGACTGTTTGTAAGCTTCTGAGCTCCCAAAGACTTTCTTTGTTGAAGGGAAGCCTTCTAGCTTATCAGTCAGAGTGGTAGGCACTAGATAGCCATCTACCACAAGAGGAGTGGTCTCTGGCCCAGAAACTGTAGTTTATTGGCCGTTTGAGCAGTTTTCCATCTCTTTCAACTTTCTGGTCTAAAAGCCAATGTTTGCACTTTTCCCGCCTTTCCTGTAACTAGTCTAGTCCAGATACATATTTGCTGTATCCAGGACTGTATGTAAGCTTCTGAGCCCCCCAGGGCTTTCTGTGTTGGAGGGAAGCCTTCTAGCTTATCAGTGGGAGTGATAAGAACTAGGTAGCCTATCTACCACAAGAGGAGAGGATTCTAGTCCAGAAATTGTAGTTTATTGGCCGTTTGGGCAGTCTTTCCATCTCTTTCAACTTTCTGGTTGAAAAGCTTGCATCTGCACTTGTTTCCAACCTTTCCTGTAACTAGTCTTGTCCAGATACAGATCTGCTGTATCGAGGACTGCTTGTAAGCTTCTGAGAGGTGCCAAAGTCTGCTCTTCAATTTTTCCCTTAGATCTGCTAGTTCTCTCCTCTCCTGTAATTTTACTAGCTTATTAGTCTAGCACTTTACCAGAATTCTTGTAGCAATTATTGTAGCACACAAAAGTGCTATCAGCACTAAATGTTCTATAAGGAAACAGCTCCAGTACTTTTTATTAATGTCCACCTCTCCAGGCATGTCTAAAGGTCAGTTCCCTGTGTTTTCGCCTATTAACCTGGTGAATTTGGGCATCTTGAGGCAATGTAGCAACTGCATCATGTACACTGACAACCCTCTCTTCTTACTTCCCAACACTCACACTTGCGAGAGATGCACTTATATATCCAAACTGGAAGCCATACACTCTCCAACCAAGACCGGAATAACTGGTCAAGAGGAAAAGGTCAACACTTGCACCACACCACATGGAACACATAGCCCTCCAGAACACACACCAGCAATGCCTTCACAGAAAAACACAAACCACACACCTTCCTTCGTGGAGGCTCTCACTAAAAATTTACTCAAACAGCTGAGACCTCCAAAGCAGAAACGCACTCAACCACCACAACACAACACTAATCATGAGACACATAACTCTCCTAAACAGTGTGCTACTCAACCAAACCCCCTAAGGCAAAACAACATGCCCAACACACTAGTCATAGGTGACTCGATAGTGAGGCACACTGATGTCCCACTTACTAGGTTGTATAAGGAGAAAGTAACAGTCATCTGCCAGTCAGGTGCCAGGAACCACCACATAACACATTCACTCAGGTCCCTCAACAAGAGGTACAAATATGACTCTGTCATTATACATGTGTGTGTGAATGACCTGAGATGTACCTCCCTGGAATACATGAAAAGAGACACAGAGGAGCTCTCGGATTATGTAGCCCAGGCGGGTATAAATCTAGCCCTAAGCAGCATCCTACCATCACCCAGAATGATATCACAGTACAAGCAGAAAATGATTGATTTCAGCAATTGGCTATGTTTCTGGTGTCATTCTAAGGGGATCCATTTTCTGTCTGCCTGGAATGGCATGATTTTCAAACCTTCATGCGTTGCCAGAGATGACCAGCATCTGTCATCCCTGGGCTTCTGGATACTGGCCAAGGCTCTTGCCACCCCTATAATGCCTTTTTAGGTGGTGTTCCAAAGACTAAATTACCACTGAAACAGCTACAAAGAAATGCAGTCTGAGGGTCATGCTGCTCAATGCTAGAAGTCTAAATCTAAATATGCACTCACTCAAAGCACAACTTAAAATGGAGAACACCAACATTTGTGCTATAACAGAGACCTAGTTCAAGGCAGCAGAAAGTACCCGCACACTACCAGGCTATAACTCATGCCACACCTTTCAGCCCTAGAACTTGGACCAAAGCTCCAAAGGTGGTGGTGTTCCCATATTCATAAACAATGTACACATATACAGACTGGTAGCCCAACATAACGCATCATAGATACTTCAATTTCAGTTAACACTGGGTAAGATAGTGATTCAAGTCGTAGCCTGCTATAGATCCCCAACCATGTCCCAAGACTCACACTTCACGTTACTAAGCACCCTAGAGAATATTAGGGTCCAACCTAACACTCTCATACTGGATGACTTCAACTACCCCTCCATTAACTGGGAAAGCTACTCATGTACCAATACACTTGCCCAACATTTCCTGGAATTCATTAATTCCAATACCCTGGACTAGCTCGTTCTTACCCCCAATAGAGGTAGCAACATACTTGACCTGGTCATTACTAACATGAGCAACTGTTGCTCTACACCAATAGTCAACTCCTCCCTGGTTAGATCCGACCACAAACTAATCACCTTGGCAATCCACATCCCTCCCACCCCCCGCAAAGGTAACCACCATGAAAAACTTTTCCAAAGCTAACTTTGGGCTCCTAAAAACAGAGGTGGCTAATTCATAGCACCCATGAAAATGGAGAATAGTTGCATGACCACTGGATCATACACCAATGCACTGTACAAACATGTACACAAATGCATGGATCTCGCCATACCCAATAGAACCAAGACACTCTCCTCCAAAAAAAGGAAGCCAATATGGTGGTCCCCTGCCATAAACAGACTCTATAACAGAAGCAGGAAACTGATGCGGAATAAGGTGAAGTCCCAAGACTGGAAAAACTCCCTTATTGGCCTCAACAAAAAGTTGAGATCCCTCATCAAATCCTCTAAAGCTAGCTATGAAAACAGAATTGCAGCAGATAGTAAAGACAACTACAAGTCCTTCTACAGTTATGTAAAGAATCTCCACGGCAATACCCAGATTTGCTCTGAGCTACTGCACAATGATACCTCTTATACTGAGCCAACAGATATTGCCAATATACTAGCTGACAGATTCAGTACCAACTTTACCTCTCCCCCCCCCAAAGGGCATATCACATTAACAGTAGATTGCCAGGCACCCAGTATTACTGCTGCACAGGTTAAAAACAGCACTGTCCAAGGCCAGGAATACAACTTCTATGGGACCTGACAATATCCCTGGCTGTGTTATACATGAACTACAGAGTGAACTGGCACTTCACCTGTGTGCCCTGTTCAATCACAGCCTCACCTCAAGCTTTGTCCCTACTGAATGGCGCACTGCTACAGTCATCCCTCTCCACAAAGGAGGAGCGACTACAGACCCTGGGAACCATTACCCCATTAGCCTTATGAGTCTGATATGCAAAGCTATGGAACTTATCATCATGGACCTAATAAACAAGGATATAGGAAATCTCCAAACTCTGGATCCCACACTGTTTGGTTTTTTGAAGGGTAGATCATACCTGCTCAACTTGGTTGACTTCTTTGAGTCAGTCTCCAGAGCTGTGGATGAAGGCAAGGTGGTTCATACAGCCTACCTTGATCTGGCCAAGGCCTTTGATACCATTTCCCACTCAGGAATCATAGAAAAACTCAGTAATCTAGGCATCAACCCCTATATCACTAGGTGGGTTGTAAACTGGCTCACAGATAGAACCCGCAGTGTGAAAGTAGTTGACTCCAAGTCAGATTGCCGACCAGTCATGAGTGGAGTCCTGGGTCCTCTCCTGTTTGGTATATACTTCTCTGAAGTCCAGGCCAACATGAAGGGACTCTGTCTGACAAAGTTTGGTGATGATTGCAAGTTGGGAGCTATTATCAACTCCCCAAGTGATGTTGACATCCTACAGAAAGGCCTCACTAAGACCAACTACTGGTGTCAGAACCATGGCCTTAAGCTCAGTTCAAAAAATGTGCTATCATCCCCTTTGGGAAAAACCCAGTTCCCATGAATTACCACATCGATGGTAGTCCACTGAACACAGAAGGCATTATAAGAGATTTGGGAACACAGGTAGAAAGCAACCTCTCTTTTGACCACCACATTGCCACTCTGGTCATAAAGTCCTTCTATGTGGTACATCTCGTTATTAAGGGTTTTGCATCCAGGAAGAAAGAGGTCATTGTTTCCCTCTACTCTTCCCTCATTAGGCCAATCATCAAATACAATGCCCCATTTGGCATGTACCTCACTAGACACCTGCAACAACTGGAGAGGCCACAAAAGTACCTCACAAAGAGGATCCTAGGCCTTAAACACTTGTCCTATATGGACAGACTCAAAAATCTCCAACTATTCTCTGTCTCATATTGCCTACTTAGACGTGATCTCTACTTGACTTATAAAGCCATGTCTGACCCAGCCCTGTTAGAAATGCTGCAACTAAAAACATCCCAATCCCTTCCGCACCACACACTCCATAGACCTCAACCTCATTACCACAATCAACAGAACATACTGGAAGGAGAGGATCATAACCCAGAGACTGCCCATGCTATGGAAGAGACTTCCCATATATGTCAAACAGAGCACCTCACTGGTCCTCTTCAAAAGAAATCTTGATGAGTGGATGGGAAATAGAAAATTCAGCCCGGGGATCACTCCAGTGGCTCTGCTCGACAGAGGTACTGGGAAATAAGGTCAGGTGGCACGATACCAGGGTAATCCTATGGGCTAGGCTTGTAAAGGCTCCAGGGCCATTAGCCTAGTACAAACCTATGAACCTATGAATATTGCCAACATCTCTACCTGCAAATCCTCATATCTTATGACTTTCTGTCTCTCTGTATGTAAGACACTGTAATCTCTAGGTGTAGCAGTTTCAGTGATTGGTGCTACTTTTGCCTTTTTCTCCTGGATTACTGTATCTTGTTTTCTCACATCTATTTTTTGAACTGTTGGTAAGTGGTGATCCCATGTGATATAAACTTCATTATTCTCTATAGTGCTTTGTGTCTCATGCATCTCAGCTGCAATGCACAATGCGACAGTCTTGTTACATTATTATGTCTTTCAGTATACAGACCCTCTGCCATGAGTGTATCACACCCAGCAACAAGATGTGAGACTGTTTCCAGTTCTGTTATGCAGAACCTGCATTTGTCTGTTTCTCCCACATGCTCAATGGACTTTGTAAACTGACATGTACGTAGTCCACTCTCCTGGGCCCCCAATATTAACCTTTCATCTTTTGGTTTAAATTCACCTCTCCTTAACCATTCCTGTATCAGATCTTAATCAACATGAGGTTGTTCCAGGAGTTTTCTATACTTGCAACTATATTTATGCCTTTTATACATTTATTGCCTTATCATCTGATCCTTCTCCTTATATTCTTTCTTTTGTTTTTTTGTCACATTCAATTGCTGTCTGATTTTTGCCCACTTCTGGTTTGGTTTCCATTCCTGCTTGACACTGATATGTTTTTGCTAAATGAAGCATGGAAGTCATCTTAGACTTGTTCTCTTAATGTTTCAACATTTTCACTATGTTTGGATCTGATGAGGTCAGCAGATATGTTTGCAGTCCTACGACTGCAGATCTGTACATGTAATCAATTTCCATACCTTCTTTTGATAAGAGTGAAGCATTTTTCTTGTTTTCCTGTCCAGCTGATCCAATAACCTTTTGGGCCAGTCAATCACACCAAAGCTGTAAGTTAGAACAGGAAGAGCAAATGTGTCTATAGCTTAGACTTTGTTCCTAGATGTCAGTGCTGTTATTAACTTTAATCTTATAAAATATTTCTTACTGATTTTTTTTTTTCACATTTGTTCATGTTTTGTTGTTGACCCTTCATCAGTTCCCAAATATTTATATACTCCCCCCTGCTAAAGTTCCTTCATATCACATTCCTGTCTCGGACTGATATTTTCTTGGTGTTGCAGTGTTCCTCCTTTAAATGTTACTTTTACAAATTTATCAAGACAAAATTATATTCTTATATCATCTGAGAAAGATTTGATCACCTCCAGTTGTGCTTTCAACTCCTCATTTGATAAACGGTACAGTTTTAAATCATCAACAAAAAGAAGATGAAAAGTCTTTATACTTTGTTGTTTTCTGAGAGCCAAATTGTAATCAAGACCTAATCTGTTAAGTAAACAGCTTAATGGGTTAAAGGCAAGACAATAGAGCAATAGTGACAAAGAGTCACCCTGGAATATCGCCCTTTGAATTTTTATCCCTCGGATAATAATTTGTCCTTTATCATGGCTTAGCTGCAGAGTGGTTTGCCACTGTTTCATGGTCACTATAAAATAATTAATCAATGTACCTTATACCTCTGTAAGCAGTCCTTTATCTGTGAATGTAGGATGCAGTCAAATGCCTTTTTATAATCTATCTATGCCTTATTTAAAGTCTTGGCTTTTTACAAATCTCCATTATGACTTTATTTAAGAACAAATGATACTTTGTTCCATATGACTTTCTTTTGTTAACATTTTGTTCTATTGCCATGACTGAGTTTTTTCTAAATGACTATAAACAGTTGGCATCAGTTCCGGTGTATAGTTTAAATATTGTCAGAAGGCAAGTTATTGGCCTATAATTTTTAGGATAGCTTACAGGTTCACTCTTAAAGAGGAGTATCATATTTCCTGTTATTAACCAGGTTGGTATCTGTTTGAGGTGCACATATAAGTAGTTCTTACTCAGGTCTAAATCTTTGTGTGGAAATATTAATCCTTTCAGTCAGAAATTAGGTACTGCATCTGGGACTTTGGTTTTACATTTAGGAGCTTTTCTTAATTTTTGTTTCAGTTTCTATGGCTATTATTTCAACCCATTTCAGATCCTGTACATTTGAACTTCTTACTGTTTCTTTTACTTCTTCTATCCATTCAGCATCTTTGTTATATTCCACAGGGTGTTTATAGACATTTCTCCAAAATGCATCTATTTCTTCTTTTTTTGGTACCATTTCTATTCTTTTGGGGGGTTTTCCCCAATTATTTACCTTTATCACCATATCTTCTAAGTTTTTCTGCCTGTGCTGATATCTTTAGTTTATTATTTGCAATACTGTATCATAGATCCTGGTATGTTCTAATACTGCATGCTGCTTTTATCGCATATATCTTTCTAAGTATTTTTGATGATCTGTTCCCTCTTCTATAATCTTCTCATAGTGACACTTCTTGTCTTAATTGCTTTATAGTTTTCTCTATTTGATGCTTCCATGATGGAATTTAATTTTTTCCCTTCCTTTCCCTAATTGCTTACCATTTTTGTGGTAGGGCATTATCTGTTATTAGATTAGCTCCACATTAATATATTCTATTTACTTCTGTTATATCACATGAATTTCTGTTAATAGTCTTTATTACTGTGTTCATTTGTTTTATCAGACTTCTAACATTTTGGGGCTTACTGAATTTCTGTAATCTAGTTCTTTCATCCATCTTAATATGTATATCCATCTCTATTAAATCAAGCAATTCTTCCCTTGGATTTTTTCATCTAATCCGAGGGCACATTCTCTATCCTCAATTTGCTGCAGTCATTGTACAAAAAGTTCTAAAACATCTTTCTCTGACATATTCTCTTCAGCTTCATCCTGTGTCTTCCATTATTCTTTCATATGGAAACTCTCTGGCCTATCTCTCCACAACATTGACTGCATCAGAGTTGTCAGTATTTCATGTTCCTTCCCTTGCTGTGCAACTACAACCAAACTTCTGTACTGGTTTCCTACTGAAGGCTCAAAAGTATCTTCATATGACAACTGATCAAATGCTTCCCATTTCACCGGTTCCTCCTTAATTTGGGAACTCATTGTTCTATCACTATGTGATGTTACCAGAGTTGTATTTTCTACACTAAATCCTTCACTTCATAGGTAATCCATAACCTCAGTTTCTATTTCTTTCACTTCTCCATTAGTAAGCCTCTTTTCTACTTTCCCTCTTTGTTTTCTTATTTTTTTACACTGCAAAAAAATTCCATATCTGGATGCCTTTGCCTGTATTTCTCTTCAAATATCTTTGGTGCTGCTTTTTTGTATTGATTAGTTCTGCTTCCTCTTTGGCATAAATATTGCACCATATTAAATCTCTTTTTTCTTTCCCATGTCCATATTTCTTCTTTAGATGTCTCCCTCTCCTCCTGTTTCTCCTTACTTTGAGGACTGATTGAGCCATCATGCTGTGAAATAACCTGTGTTAGACTTTCTGCACTAAATCCTTCATCTTGCAGGTATTCCATAACTTCAGTATCTATTTGTTTAACTACTGCTTTACTAATTTTCTGTTCTACATTCCCCCTTTGCGATCTTATTTTTTGTATTGTGACATTTTTCATATCTGGATGCCTTTGCCTGTACTTCTCTTGAAATATCTTTGGAACTGCTTTTCTTGTATTGACTGGTTTGGATTTCTCCTTTGCATGAATGTTACATCATATCACATCTCTTTTCTTTCCCACATTTATGTTTTTTTTGTATACCTTTCGAAAATCTCTAGATTTTGTTCTTTATATTTTTGTACTTCCTAATTTGCTTCTTTTTCCAAATGACCTAAGGTTTCTTGATCTATATTACGTTTTTCATGAAGCATTTGTATTAATGAACACACATTTGCATTTGAAGCTTTTGACAGTTGTTCTTGTGGAAGTATTTTTTCTTTCTTCCAATTTCTCTCTTAATTTTTTTCTACATTTTCTATCAGGAAATTCTGACTTATTGTATAATAGTAACTGTCACATTGTCAGCCCAGCTGTCTGGAATTTTGTAAATATTAATATGATTTATATAGAAGTATAACAGAAGGAGATACTGCCAGCACAGCTATCTGGAATTTTGTAAATAGTTATATGTCATTTGTGAATATCAGTAGGGAGCAATTACTTCATGTGGGTTTTCTCAGGGTACTCCAGTTTCTTCCCACATTACAAAGACATGCATCTGGAGTGGTTCTCTCCGGGCGTCCGCTGAAAATTGGCTTTGTTCCAAGTCGGACTTTCCCATTAAACAAATGTTAAATAAATAAATTGTGTTACCGCTATATTATAACTGCATGTCCTATTGAATAGACACATGTGCTGAAGAGATATTTTATACACTATTGTAATTGTTTAGATGTATGTATTTTAACAGATTAGCTTGCAAAACTTAAGAATAGTTGAGATTGAAGTACTTTATTGATGGGCCATAAACAAGAGATGTTATCTTTCAGTTTCAGTCAACAGCAGACAGGATGTCTACACTAGGGGACTCTCTGGGTTGTTTTGTAAGTGTTTTATTGTTCTATGTTTTCTAGCAGTTGCAAACATCTGGAGGCTATGTATTTTCACAGAGAGATGTTAAATGCTACAAGCTGTAGTGGGGGTTTAGCCTGGGGGTTTAGCCTGGGGACTGAAGTCAAGTGACAAAAAGTAATGTCATGCTGCAAGTATCCTACCAATAATATTTGATATTAATTTAAGAACTATCTGAGAGAGAGAAAGACTGCATTTGCATTTTGTCTTTGACCTAACAAGAACATCCACTCACCACCTCTGCACGTCCTTGCTGTAAGTAAGTCTAGGGTACAGTAATTTTTCTTAGATACAGTTGGAATATAGTGAAGTATAGCTTAGATGTTGTTCTTAGTTTATTTGAGACTGACCTGCAATGTTGTTTTAAATCTTTCCTGTGATTTTGAACTCTGAAATAACTGTGTTTGTTTACTGAGTATTATCTTGTTCTTTCATTATTTATTATTAAACATATTTAAACATTTCAATTGTTACTGGTCTGTTTAGTGATATTTAAATTCTTAGAGTACTTGCATATCTATTTGATGACACTGTACAAGCCACTCCTAATAGCCTTGGTATTGGTCAAACTACCATTTGGAGTAATAGTAACATTACACAGTGGGATTGGACACCTTTTGCTAAGGGCCTTAAAGTAGCTGATAAGGAGCTGGCTGGTGGCAGTGAAAACTACCTTATAGTCTGGACAGAAGGGGGTATAGCTAGTAAACCTGTGCCAGCCTTTCCCATGTGTGTGTGTGTGTGTGTGTGTGTGTGTGTGTGTGTGTGTGTGTGTGTGTGTGTGTGTGTTTGTATAAACCAAATCTCAAAGTGTGTGTATGTCAGCTATTTGGGTTCATAGGTTCATAGGTAAGTACTAGGCTATCTGCCCGAGGTCATTTATAAGCCTAGCCAGAATGTGTTGGCTTTCGCCACCCCCTTAGATTACTTCCCTGTGCCTCGGTCCAGCAGAGCCATTAGTTCCCTGTGCCTCTGTCCAGCAGAGCCACTGCAGGGGCACAAAGCACTGGTTGGACAGAGAGGGTGCTGGAGGTCTTAGCTTAGCCACTCAGCTGAGATCTCAACTCTATAGCTCTGCCAGTGGGGAGTCTTATGGGGATCTGGAGAAAGAGGGAGAAACCAGCCTCAGACTGACTGTGATCTCCGTGTGCTCTTAATGGGAATTGCACTTTACTGTGGGTGTACTTGTCATCCTCCCAGTGTATACATTCCCCACTGTTGCCAGTGGTGAGGACTGAGGCTCCTTGATTACTGGGCCAGCGTAGGGGCATCACAGTGACAATACATAATGTCTTTCTTATCCTCAATAGTCCACTCTGTCATCTTTATGGCTGTTTTTTGGCCTGTCAGTTTATGTGTTTTTTTGTGGTCTACTATGTCCTTCTACAATGGGGGGAGGGGCATCCACCCCTTAGCCTGATCCAACCCATTGTAGAAATGTTTGCATGTCTTGAGGATTCTACACCATCATTTTTCTTGTCCTGGCATCAATGCACCTACCAAAATTGGGAACTTTTTTATCCTGGGATGTGCGCTCAGCTGTCTTTTTTTATTTTTTAACTTACTTCTGTCCATGATATATGCTATATAAAATACAGTATATATATTAGTGCCATCTTGGTGACATTTTGTAAAAATAGGGTCCACCTCAAGAAGGTACTCACCAAGACTTGGGGATGAATTCAGTTCTGCATGTGGTATAAGATCTGTAGGTCTTACAAAGTACAAAGATAGCAAAACCTGACAGATGTTAACAGATGGTCCTCATACCTGGAGACTGACTACTTTAATTCTGATTGCTGATGTAATATAATGTGTCTGTTACTTGATTTTTCACTATTAGTTGGGAGTATAAATACAATCCATGGCAGGTAAATCTTGAAAATTGCTTACATTATTTTCTCACTATCCAGGCTTGAGGCATGACAATATTACATTAATAGCTTATTGGTCAGTATGACTTGCACTGTTTAAATACTTAACCATTTGTTGTCTAATCTTATTAGTCATAACAACAGTATTGTAGGATCTAGAATGGACAAACCATATACTGATACATTCCCGGAAAATAAACATTCTCCAACAAGGTATGAATGTACATATGCAGCCTGATTAAAAAAAAAAAAACAAGTCTGCTGTTTCATGGTAGCATATTAAGCTACCTTAAATTGCAGATTGAAAAATCAAATCAGTGCCATCTTGTTTATGTTTACTAAGTGCAACTTTGCTGTTTAGCGTGTGTAAAAATAAATAAATAAATAAGAAAACAATAAAGACAAGCAGCAAAATTAAACGAAGAAAAGGAATATTGTGAGCGTGTGACAAAGAGAGAGAAAGAGGGAGAGAGGGAGTATACATCTCTCACCCTCTTTGTTCAAGAATTCTGGACAAAGCCAAAATAGTGGTGGGGATAAAGATCGAAATCAAGGGCATTTTTTAAATATGACTCTAATTCACTTAGAAACTATTGGAATGACATATTTTGCATCAACATGCTTTTCCTGGGCTATAATAAGTATAAAGTTATACAGTCTATTGTAGTTGTTTAAATTTTAATTTGCTGAAACTCATATGGCTGAGATTATATGACTGACAATTTAAAATATTGAAAACCAGCTACAAACAAGAATCAAAGCTGCACAGAGATCATGGTACAGTGGGAATCAGGGAAAATGCCCTTTTCCCCACTGTAGTACAATATTGGTGTTAGTATATATAATTAATAGTGAGTGTGAAGGTGCAGAGGGGCTTACCCCCTCTTAATACTCTGTTTCTTCTTCCTATTGGTTTTCAATATTTGAAATTATTGATCATATGGTCTTTGCAATGAAAGTGTTGATGGAGAAGTACAGAGAATGTCGGAAGGAGTTGCATAGTGTTTTTGTAGACTTAGAGAAAGCATATGACAGGGTGCCTAGAGAGGAGTTGTGGTATTGTTTGAGGAAGTCAGGAGTGTCAGAAAAGTATGTAAGAGTGGTACAGGATATGTACGAGGGTAGTGTGACAGCGGTGAGGTCTGCGGTGGGAGTGACAGATGCGTTTTAGGTGGAGGTGGGGTTACATCAAGGATCAGCTCTGAGCCCTTTCTTATTTGCAATGGTGAAGGACAGGTTGACAGACAAGATCAGACAGAAGTCCCTGTGGACTATGATGTTTGCAGATGACATTGTGATCTGTAGTGAGAGTAGGGAACAGGTGGAGGAGACCCTGGAGAGATGGAGATATGCTCTAGAGAGAAGAGGAATGAAGGTCAGCAGGACTAAGACAGAATATATGTGTGTGAATGAGAGGGAGGATAGAGGAATGGTGAGGATGCAAGGAGTAGAGGTGGCGAGGGTGGATGAGTTTAAATACTTGGGGTCAATAGTTCAGAGTAATGGTGAGTGTGGAAGAGAGGTGAAGAAGAGAGTACACGCAAGATGGAGTGGGTGGAGAAGAGTGACAGGAGTGATTTGTAACAGACGAGTACCTGTAAGAGTGAAAGGTAAGGTCTACAAGAGGGTAGTGAGACCAGCTATGTTATATGTTGGAGACAGTAGCATTGACAAAAAGGCAGGAGTTTGAGCTGGATGTGGCAGAATTAAAGATGTTAAGATTTGCACTGGGTGTGACAAGGGTGGACAGGATTAGGAATAAGTATATTAGAGGGTCAGCCCAGGTTGGAAGGTTTGGAAACAAAGCCAGAGAGGCACGATTACCTTGGTTTGGACATGTGCTGAGGAGGGATGCTGAATATATTGGGAAAAAGATGAAGCTACCAGGTAACAGGAAAAGAGGAAGGCCTAAGATAAGGTTTATGGATGTGGTGAGAGAGTACATGCAGGTGGTTGGTGTGACAGAGCAAGATGCTGAGGACAGGAAGAAATGGAAACAGGTGATCTGCTGTGGTGACCCCTAACGGGAACAGCCGAAAGAAGATGATGATGATGGTCTCGACCATATGAGTTTCAACAATTTAAAAGCTCACCCAACTGAAATAAATCCAAAATTATAATGTCTAGATTTATTGACTGACTATAATCTACAGATATTTAACAAAAAATCAAACATTTTTAGGACAGAGCAAAACTGTGAGACAAAATTAGGGAAGTGCTATAAAATGAGGGACAGCTGAGAGACATGAGAGGAGATGCTATGCAGTTGAGAGACATTAGAGGCATGAACGTTGAACATCACAACACCTCTGGACAGTCCATTATATACCTGATAATGCTCACCCTGTAGCGAATTATTGCTTTTACCACCATATACTGAGCAAACCTCATTTCAAACAAAGCCAGCAATATCATAACTCAATGACTGTCACATTACTAAAGCAGCCATGAAAAAGGTATGAAAAACAAAATGAAAACTTGTTTATACTTTAAAGAACAAGATCTCTAATCATGAGACCCAAACTATGTATTTCATGGCACATGGCAAAATCAGACAAAAATGGGAATTGTAATGATATTACTATAGGTCCTAAAGAAAGCATTCCAGAATAAAGAATTCGTTTATTTTATTTATTTATTTTTGTTCGCCAGGAAAGTCTGATTGTATGGGCAAGTCCATTAAAGAGGAGGCCCTGGCAGAAAAGCTCCAAAGAATAAATATCTTTGCATAACTTTATAGCATAAATTACAGAAATATTTCATGTAAAATTAATATTTACAAAATTGTAGCTTAGAAACAGAGTTGTTTAACATATTGTTAAAACAGATTATGTATTTGCTTGATATTACAGCAAACACCATAGGTTGGTGATATTTGTGTGAGGAATAATCCAAGTTATAGTTTCTAAATCTTCATTTGCATTAATCCTTCAAAATACAAACAGTACAGTAAGCATACTTGTTCCCAGTTCAGAGGTTTGGAAATAGCACCATGAAACATATTAACCTTTTAGTTAGAAGCGCAGCTCCACCTTAATAATTCTTATTGGAAATAAAGAAAAAAAAACTTTTTTTTGTCTATTTCAGCCATACCTGAGTGGGAATAAACTGCAAACTTGACCTAACCTGAACATAGCTAGACAGTTGACTGGCCACACCACACACCTGTCCTTGTGTAAATAGGAATGCACAAAGGTAATCCAGTTTAGCACTCGGATCAGTAGTTAAAGCTGAGAAGGAGATAGATTTATTTTTCACAGGAACTATGTGTGCACTTTGATAATGCAGTTCCATAGGTAATATCCACTGTTAATCACCTCATGGATGTACAACTAGCATTCCTTCTTTCTGGTGAGTAGCAATGAAGAGATCTAAGTTTATCACATAAGGAACGTTTTAATATTTTTATTAATACCAGGATCAGAGCATTGTGCCTGTATACTGTGCATTACAGTACAGTTATTTATTGACTTGTACAAATGAGGAGAGAAACCTGACTGCTTGGATAGTACTTGCTTTCTTGCAAATCCTGAAAAGCTGCCCAATAGATGCAAATTAATAGGACAGCTAGAAACAAAGATTTCTTTTTTATTTTTTTTTTTTTGGGGGGGGGGCTGTACTCCTGCCTAGAGACATGACACCCTTGTCATGTAGAACTCCATACTGAAGCATTATAACATATTTAAATCTGTTACTCAATACACTGTTAATAAACGTATTTAAGCAGTTGCCGACTCCTAACAATGTAAATTAACTATAATATAACTGAGCATAATTACTTTTATACCATCACTTACATAGTACATAATACATAGAGGTTTCATCCCTTCCTCCTGCTTATAGTCTCCCCCTCCCCGACTCTTACTACCCTGCTGCAATCCTTCATCAAAGCAACCAACATTTGGCTTTAATAAATGCTTATTTTTATTCACTTACTTTTCCTTTTCTTTCTCTCTTTGTTTCCTGAAGTCAGCCTTTTTGCTATTCTTCCCTTTAGTCATTCTAACTACTTTTCCAGCCGTACGTCTGGCTGACAGCTTGCAAGATGCAATCAGTTTTACCTGCATCACAGTTTCTGGACAAATTGTACTTGTTTTTTTTTTTTTTTTTTTTTTTTCTATAGCTCCACTCTTGATATCCACCACATCGCCTTTTATTTCCTACCTTTCTCTCTTCCCCGCCCCCCACTCCTGTAATCTGAACCCTGCCTTACTCCATTACTGTGCTCCTCCTATGTTGCTGACCT
The DNA here is from genome assembly GCF_019279795.1 of Protopterus annectens. Lineage (NCBI taxonomy): Eukaryota > Metazoa > Chordata > Ceratodontiformes > Protopteridae > Protopterus > Protopterus annectens. Next base: position 1,589,132,404 of record NC_056739.1, on the reverse strand, counting down.
GGTCTCACCAAATGCTTCACCCCCACTATACCTGTTCACCCACTTTCTTCCTTCCTTCTTTTCTACTTCTTCTCCAACCTATCTCTAACACAAATGTTATTATTATTATTATTATTATTATTATCACCATTATTATTATTACTATTATAATACAGAAGAGAAAATTCAGGGGTTACAATATTTAATATTATTTGTACACCGAACAAACTGCCCCAAAGTTTGTACGCATTATATGCATTTGAAATATATCTTTAAATCAGACAGGTTGCACTTAAAAGAAAGATTAAAGAGTTTCAAATTGTGTTTATACATAACACACTTCTAATGAAGTAGGCTGTGCTACCACTGTGATCCCATACAGCTGATGTTACTATTTCACAGAGAAATTGCTTTTTTTATATTACAGAACAGGGTAGGTCTTACTCCACATAACATTTAATATTCGTATATTTAATATTTATAGCCATGTACTTCCTTACTCTTGGAACAAACTCTTCCCACGCATTAGAATCAGCAGCACTCCTCAAACCTTTCATGGGCTGTTGCTTAAAAATGACTACAAGCTAATGCAACATAGTGATTGTGGTGTCACTTTTATTACCAGCACCAGCCTCACTGACATTTGTCAAACAGTATCTTGTTTATATGTTTATACTTTTTAATGATGTGTTCACATATATTACCCTTGCCTACTTAGCCAAAGGTATGGCTGAAGCAAGTTTTCAGACCAGCTTTTGTATCTTAATATCTTTGATTATACTCTGGAAATCCCTAGACTGGAGATTGATCTCCACCATGGGTCCAGAGGGATATCAGTAATCCAAATCCTGGCCTCCAGCTCTGCCCCCTCAAAGTGAAGATGGTTTCATGGGGAAGATTTCTGTCTGGTTGGGATTTTATTCATTTTTATTCTCTGCCTCATTTTCTCTTTTCAGTATCAAACACAAGGTATTTCTCTTCAACATGGGTCATACACTTTATGGTTCTGACACCCCTCAGATCAGCTGATGGCAAGGGTCTCTCAATATGTGTCTCCATCTGTTCTCTTGAAGTACTTTATTTGAAACATTAAGTTTGATAAATTGGCAAAATGCAACAGGAACCCACCAAGTGTGACCAAACAAGTGACAACATGCACCAACCAGTGGAATGGAAGATAGTACAACAACAAGTATAAACATGTTTGCCATCACTGCAGAAGCAGGGCTGGTAGCTCCAACTGTAGCCCCCAAGGCACAGACATAGGTGTTTTGGGACATCATTATTATACAGCTTCCTCCACCAGTTAGGAATAAGTTCCATGTGGGTGGGTGCACTCTCTGTCTCATACAATTCGATCAAAAGTCTTGAGGAAAATACAGGGCAAAATATTTCAATCCAGCTGAGAGGTTGGAATACTCTGATACAGTACGGCAAACTCTGCTGTACTTATAAATGGTGAAACATGTTGGCATAAATGGTCTGACCTGTTCCAGCACCATCTTGAGCATCTGCAATGACTATGTAGGAAGGAAAGTGCTATCCTTGTCACAATTTGGTGAGTATTACACAACCCGAATCAAACCTGTGCTTGGCGGTACAATATTTGCCTTATGCCATAATAGTGCATCTTTTCTGCCAAAACCAGAGGCTATTGCTGAGAGCAGGTAGTATTTCTGGGCTTAACAGGCGAAGCTCCAAATAGTCCACTGTGTGTTACAGATGTCAGAATAAGTGTGCATATGATCTCTTTCTGGTGGCATTTTGTAAATGGCATGTTACTAGTGGAAAATACATCAAAAGACAATTCTGGCAAATTATTTTTTAGTATTTTTTGGAAACTGTTATTCAGGTTATATTTTATTTTCTGACAACTTTCAGGGCTTTGCATATGTGTATATAAACTTCAATTTCAGTTCTATTTTTCTGTTTTATGGATTATAAATCTGTAAGTGGGGTGCCTTGGCACTTTCTCCTTGGTTGTGTAACCATGAGATTAATGTACTTAAGTATCTGAGGTTCTTCCTTAAGTGTATTTTGTCTACAGGTTTCTATACTTTTGTAGATTTAGTGTATTTCCTAAAGGAGTCAGTGGTTAGGGCTGTGGAGCTGTGATGTGAACCTTAGAGCAAACTGTATTTCTACTGAAAGTTTTAATGATGCAGCTCACAGCATGACTCTTATTTTATAATGCAACACAGGAAATACAGTCTTCAAGGGCTAAAGGCACTGCATTTGTAGATTAAGCAGTTAGATGCAATTTTTTTTGCTGCCTGCAGAAACCACTGCATTACTAGTAGCTGTTTTTAATGTGGAATTATGCAGATGACTTTTACTACCGCAGAGACTGTGCATATTGACTTAACATTTGTTATCAGGTGGTGTATATTTCTTATCCTCTTATAAATATTCTTTTATTTGAAATGTGCTACAGCACATGGCTGTATCTTATGATGTGATGCTAGTGATCTTTATACAGTTTAATGTAGTTTATCCAAAGCTACCAATAAAGTGCATCTAAATTATGGGGTGGGGTGGGGCTCTCTGTGTATGAAAGTACCTTATGCTCGTATCATGCAGCCATTTGTAAACAGTCAATAATCTGGCTTTGCAGGATTATTGTGTGAGTGTGAGTATCTGTGTGTGTGAATGTTTGTGTGTATGTGCAAGTAAGATGAAATACTTTGGCTACCGTGTGTTTGTGTGAAACGTATCTGAAATATGTGACCTTGGTCATTATTATTGTTATCAGTTTTTGGCACAAACATCTGAGAAGGAGGTAATCAATAATGTAGCTATAACTGCTGGGTTTGGAGGATGTCTGTGGATATAAATGTACACATAATCCATCACTAGCCAGATGCATTTTCAATGAATGTAAGTTTCAAGGGAAGAGAAGTTTACTGTTGCTCATTCCAACTCTCTTTTCAATGTGAGACTATTTTGTTTTGTTTTCTTTAGTGCTTGTGCAACAAAATTTGAAATAAAGATTTTAAATCAAATCCCTGTAAGCACTGTAACAGTAAAGAAGAAAATAGTCTGCACACCGAGAGGTCTGAACAGTGTTTATAGTAACCGGTGATACACAGCCTAGTAGAGGGACACTGCAATGGCTACAGAGTGAGGAGGGGCCCTGGTCCATTACCCTGCTGAGGTTCTCATTTCACCATAATCATGCTTTGCTCCCAGGATCTGTGAGACAATGGTAAATCTTCTAAGGGGATGACCAGGTGGTGATTTATCTGGGACTGCAGAGATATGAGAAAGTCATGATCCCACTTAGCAAGTGGTGTTGCTAAGATCCAGGTGGTCTGAAATGCAACCCTGTAGATGATTTGCCTGGTGTTGAGTGCAGCCTCTGTATTCAGTACTATTTCATTTATTTTACACTTGTTAACTGGTATCTGAATTGGCATAGAGACTACTTTCAGCCATTAAGTGAGCTACGAGGCATACACACAGTAAAAACATAAATTATTAAACAAAAAGTTGATGATAACATACAAGATAAAGGACAATCTACAGAATATAAACTAAGGAAGGTAGAACAAGAACATAGGATGCAAAGATGGCATACACGGCAAAAAGCAATCAATGCATTTTTGCAGAATTTGAAATAAAGAGCAAAGAGCACATACAAAGGATACAAAAATACAATAAGTACAGGTACAACACAGAAACTAGCAATCAATGCTTAAGCCATCAAGATGAGAATAGTAGTTTACAATCAAAGGAAAACAAAAATAAAAGATAACTCAGTTGGGTTGAAGGTGCTGCAGATTATGAGGAGGCAGAGAAAGATGCCCTGAAAGCATTGAGCAGTGGTCAACTGAGACAAAACTGTAAAATGTATTCAGCAGATGAGCAATATGTAGGACGCACAAAGGAAAACAAATATGAAAAAAGCAAAAACAGTAGGTGAGTGAATTAAAAAGGACAGAGTTGCATGTCATTCACTTTGTGAACTATAAATTGGTAGTTTGTGTAAGAGATAAAAAATATGCTGTTGGCAAGTTGTTTAGCATTCCCTCAGCTACTCAAGTAGATAGGTAAAACTAGACAGCTAGGAATGTGAGAAAGAACTGAAAAAATACACACAAATATAATGCAAATACATAAGCCTGAACTACTGCGTAAACATAGTAATGCAGGTAGAACACATAAAGAGCAGCAGGAGTAGTTCTAGCCGCAGACTAGGAAGCAGTTTCATTTTGTCTGCTTTGTTAAATGCAATTTTATCTTTTTCTTGAAGAAGTAAAGTTAGCAGCATTTATTGTGCAATCTGCTATGTTATTCCAGAATTCTGGACATGTTTTACAGAATGCTTTTTCCATACAACCTCAAGTATAATTAGATTTGTATAGCTTTGTGGAGTTATAATTTCTATAGTCATAGTTTGTGGGTTCACATCATAATGATAGTTTCAAGAGTAGGGCAGTCATTTTCATGCAACATTCTAAAAGTAAAGGAATTATATAGTGGTGTAATTCTAACTGTGATTGTCAGTCACTTGGCTTTGACAACGGTTTGGCAGTGATGTTCATTGGAGAGTGCTAGTAGAATTTAATTAAGTATTCTGCTTTCTGCCACTTGCAGCAGTAAAGCATTGTGGATAAAGTAAAGGCCTATTATAAGCAAGGCGTATCTGAGGTGTGAATGTGGCTCTTCTTGCTTCTCCAGTGAAAAGGCAAGCAGCTTTATAGATTCATAGGTTCACAGAAGGTTACTAGGCTAATGGCCCTAGAGCCTTTACAAACCTAGCCATATTTATCCCTAGTTGCCTCAATTGTCAGTGGTTAAGCAAGTGACGTTAGCAGAGAAAAGGGTCTATGGTAATTAAAACTGACTTCCTCTGTCCAAGAGGGACATGGGCGCCACCTCAGGATTGAATTTGCGGTAACTCATCCATTGATCTAGGTTGCATTTGAAGAGGGTCAAGGAGGGGCTATGTTCCACGTGAATTGGAAGCTTGTTCCAGAGAAGTGTCAGTCTCTAGAAGATGCATCTATCTCTCCAACATGACCTGTTCATATCAGAGGCTAGGTTGAGATCCCTGGAGTGAGTAACCCTCATGCAGTTTGATTTATGAATGTGTAGCATTTCCATTTGGGCTGAGTCAGAGACTGCGCTGTAAGCCAGGCACAGGTCACCCCTTAGCAACCTATAAGAGACAGAATACAGTGACGGGGCTTTCTGTCTTTCCATGTAAGACTTGTTTTGTGTATCCTGTAATTTCTTTGTGAGAAACCTCTATGGTCTCTCCAATAGTTGCAGGTGTCTGGTGAGGCACATGCAAAAGTGAGCATTGTACTCAATTATTGGTCTGATGAGGGCTGAGTATAATAGAATTATAACATCCTTAGATCCAGATCTGATGGCTTTACTTATAAGATGTGCCATATAGAAGGATTTCCTTACTACTGTGGATATCTGATGCTCAAAGTTCAGATTGCTATCAACCTGAGTACCCAGCTCACATACCACTGGGTCTACGCTTAGGGGTGTGCTGACTATAATGTAATTTGCAGGGAAGTCACTTTTCCCAAAGGGGATAATAATGCATTTTTTGCATTTAGCTTTAATCTATGGCTTTGGCACCAATCATTTGTCTGTGTTAACCCTGTCTGTAGTATATTAACATTGTTGGGGGCCTCAATGATTGTTCCCAATTTGCAATCATCAGTGAACTTGGTCAGCCACAGGCAGTCTAAGTTTGCCTGGAATTCTGAAAAATAAATCCTGGACTGTAACGGGTCAAGCACAGAACCCTGTGGTACACCACTGGTGACTGGTCTTTTGCTAGAGGTGAAATTACCTACTTTGACAGTATGTGGCCTGTCGGTGAGACAGTTAGCTACCCATCCTGTAATGTATGGGTTAATTCCCAATTGGGAGTGTTCCTCTATAATACCTAAGTGGGGAATTGTGTCAAATGCTTTGGCTAGGTCAATATAGGCAGTATGTACTGTCTTTCAATTGTCCAGGGCCTTGGTGACTTTCTCAAAGAAGTCAATCATTTTTAACAGGCATGATCTACCTTCAATGAATCCGAATTGGGTTGGGTCCTGAGTTTGGAGATTACCTATGTCCTATTTAATAAGGTCAATAATGATTCTTTCCATGGCCTTGCAGTTGAGGCTAGGCAAGTGTATGGGCCTATAATTATCAGGGTCAGTTGATGGTACTCCTTTGTGCAGAGGGATTACTGTTGTTGTCTTCCATTCTGCCAGAACATAGCCAGTTTTCAGGCTGTAGTTAAACAGGGATCTAAGTGGGTCTGCTAGGTCATGTTTTAAGTTGTTTAAAAGGCAACCTGGGATGTTGTTTGGTCCAGTTGATGACATGTCTTTGCCTTGGAGAGCGTCAAGATGACCTGATCTCTTGTGATAATATGTTGAGGAATAGTGTCAGGTATACTTTGGGGCAAGTTGGGGGATGACTGGAGGGGACAGGGGAGTGAAGTTTGAAGGAAACTTTTAACTGACTGATGGCATTCTTTTTAATTCCTGCAAATGCTTGGGGTTTCTAATACTGTTTTTGTAATGAACCTCATTCCTAAGTCTGGATATTTTTAAAGTTTATGAAATTGGTATTGCTTCAGTCTTTGATGTTTGCCAAGAGTGTTCAGCTCTGCTTCTGCAATGTACACAGAATTGCCCCCTTATGTGGTTCATGCAGAGTTACACATACTGGAAGCATACTTAGGTTTGAAAATTCATTTGTTATTAGCCCTGTTGTTCGCTGCTTTTAGAACTATGTTTGTCTTTCGGCTTTTCCCGGTTAGGGGTCACCACAGCAGAACTCCGGTCTGCTAATGATTGGCAGTAGATTTTTATGGTGACGAGTTGCCAGCCCGATGCCCAACCTTCAGTGAAGGCATGCCCATTCACATGTGTCTTTCGGATGCCACTAGACCATGGGGAGGACATGCAGACTCCACACAGAAGGCACTCCAGCCGAGAATCGAACAGAAAATCTCTTGCTGTGAGGCAACAACGCTACCGCTGTACTACCATGGCTTATCTATACTTTTAGAACTATCTCTGTCTTTATTTCTATTGCTCAAGTTCCTGTTTGCATATCCTTGTATTTTATTCCTTTAAGCCTGTACATGCATAGGACATTATAAATGGTAGGTGTAGCAATTTAAATTCTTCTTCTTCTTCTTCTTCTTTCGGCTTTTCCCGGTTAGGGGTCACCACAACGGATCATCTGTCCGCTCATGATTGGCAGTGGAGTTTTACAGTGTTGAGTTGCCAGCCCGGTGCCCAACCTTCCACAGAAGGCACACACTCACACCTAGGGCCAATTTAGAGTGTCCAATCCACCTACTGCATGTCTTTTGGGATGTGGGAGGAAACCGGAGCACCCGGAGGAAACCCACGCGACCACAGGGAGGACATGCAGACTCCGCACAGAAAGCACCCCAGCCGAGAATCAAACCGGAGAGCCTTTTGCTGTGAGGTGGCAACACTAACTGCTGCACCACTGTGGCCACCCAGCAATTTCAATTATTAATGTTACTTTTTTCTTTTGAATACTATAACTGGTTTTCTTGCTTCTGCTTTCTTAACTTTTGGTATTGGATTATTCCATGTGAACAGAACTTCTTTGTTTTCCTTAATTTTTTTGTGGTTCATGTTTTCAAGGTTCTCAGCTATGTGCATGTTGTAGTTTTTGCACCATCTCCAGTGCATTTCTTGTCACATTACTGTGCTTTTCAGTTTACAGATCCTCAGCTATGTGTATAATCACAGCTAGCAGTAAGATATGCAACTGTTTCTGTTTTTGTACTACAGAATGTATATTTGTATCTCCCACCATTTTCAATAGACTTTGTAAATGAATGAATGTATATGCAGTAGGTTATGTTGAGCTGCCATTATTAACCTTTCAGCTTTTGGTTTAAATTTAACTTTCCTTGGTCATGCATATGTCAAATCTTGCTCAACATGTGGTTGTTCCAGGAGTTTTCCATACTTTTCGCTGTAATTATAGTCTTTCTCTTTTCCTTTTTTTTTCTTTTTATCGTTTTTTTATATTCTTTTTTTTCCCTTTTTTAATTCTACTTTTAGTTTGACTTCCACTCTTGCTCTTTTACAAAATGATTCCTATAACTTAAAAACAACATGTCATCTTAGACTTGCTTTCTGCATCATTTAGAAACTTTATTATATTTGGATCTGATAATGTCAACAAGTAGGCATGTAGTGCCACAATAGCGGACATGCATGCCTACATACAGTCAATTTCCCACACCTCTATCAGATTGAGGAATATATAGTTTTGTCATGCAATGTTTTTTATATGTTATTTGATAAGTATGAAGTAGTTTTCTTGTTTTCTCACCAACTGATCCAATGCTTTTTGAAGGCCAGTCAAATACCCCAAAGGTGCAAATAAGAAGAGGAACAGCAAACCGATTTATAGTTTGGATTTTATTGCTAGATATCAAGGCAAGTTTCAATATTAGCTTTACTTTTCTAAAATATTCCTTAATAAACTTTGATCTCATTTATTGTCGGCCGTTAATTTATTCCCAGGTATTTATATACTCCTTCTTGTTCAAGTTCATTTATATCAATCACATTCTTCTCCCAAGTTTATTATTTTCTTGGTGTTTCAGTTTTCCTGGTATAAATGTTGCTTTTGCACATTTCTCAAAGCCAAATGCTATTTTTATATTGTCTGTGAAATATTTTAACCATTTGTAGTTATGCTTTCAGGTGTTTGCGTGTTGAGCTATACAGTTTTAAATCAACTTCAAAAAGTAAATGAGATGTCATTGAGCAAATTTGGTTTCTAAAAGTTAAGCTATTACCGTAGCCAAGTCTGTTAAGTAAACATAAAAGAAATAGGTCAAGGCAAGGCAAAACAGCAGTTGCGCTTAATTATGATTCAATTGCAAAGTGGTTTGCCACTGTTTCAAAGAGGCTGCTATGTAATTTATCAATGCAGGGTGCATTTTACAGATCTGTAAGCATTCCAAAATGTATGAATGTAGACCACTGTAAACACTTTTTTTATAATGTATACATACCACACTTAAGTTCTAGGCTTTGTTTAATAATAGATGATGCTTTGCTACATGTGATTTTCTTCTATTACCTTTCCATTCAGTCACCATGACTGAATTTTTCTGTTGGTGACTATAAACTCATGTCCATTTATATACTGTTGGTAGGCATTATTTGTCAATTGTTCTTAAGATGACAAGCAGGTTTGCTCTTAAGCAGTGGAATATGTGTTTTTTTTTTCTGTGGTTAGCCAGGTTGGTAACTTTTTGGGATGTACATAGAAATATTTTTTACTTAGGGCTAAATAATTTTGCAAATATGTTAATACTTTAGCCAGAAGTTAGGTACCATGTCTGCACCTAGGGTTTTCAAGTTAGGAGCCTTTCTTAATTTTATATAAATTTCCCTAACTGTTACATTGTTCCATTTTGTATCCTATATATTAACAGTTTCTATCAGCTTTTTCTAGTCATTCAACATCTTTCTTACGTTCAAAAGTATCTTCTCCAATATGAGTTCTGTTTGGTTGATGATTGCTTTGGTCAACAGGCAGAGGTCCAATGTTTGTTGGTCAAATGACTGATTTATCAAATAGATGTTTTGTCAGGTATGTGTTTTGTTGGAACAGGTAAGTGGGATGTATAGTAGGTGTGTGTGTGTTGGTGAACGGGTGTGGATTAGGGTTAGAGTAAGGGTTAGGTAAGGAGGTAAATTAAGTGTGATAGTGACGGTTTAAGGTTAGGGTTAGGTTATGGGATGGATTTAGCGTATGTGTGTGTTTTGTATGCAGACACAATGGTGAGCATTCGAGCTATCTTGTGTAGTGGTATTGCTATGAGAAGGGTTTTTTTTTTAAGATGCAGGTTAGGGTTGGGGCAGGGTTAAGGTTATGGTTAGCACATATTACTAGGATAGAAGGAGGACTGAGAATGAGTCCTGGCCTTTGTTTTTAAAACTTAATCAGAAAGTGAGAAGTCAAGGGCAGTGACAGCAAAGCATATGTGAACATTGCCATCTACTATTCAATTTTGCCTGCACTACTGCAGAGAGCAGAACTGGAAGCGCTACATTTTTTTAGCGAATCAATTATGTCTGGGGTGCCCAATCATGCATAATCCTCTAAACATATGATTTCTTGAGCATCAGCTATAACAGACAACTTGAACTAGGTCTCAACATTCCACCAGCATGTTTTCTGTCCCTGGAAGGATATGAACAACTGTCCAGTTGGGAGAAGCAGCGGGATGATGATCCACTACCATACCGCAATGCTTTACAACAAAGGGATTAAGAATGTGTTTCTAGTTTGTTCAGATACCACATCACATTTTGGTTCTCTGAGCTCACGGGGGGGGGGGGTCAGGTTTTAATCTGCTCTTCAGTGTTTAGACCTCAGCCTTAACAGTTTTATGGTACCAGATTCTTCCTCACACTTCAATTCACTTTACGGAATCTACAGTCTGTTGGCAAGGTATTAACTGTAAGAGCTTCAGACAGGACTAACCCAAATATGGGAAACTCCACCTCAGAATAGTGAGAACCAGTCAAAACTCAAGAGCTCATTAGCATGTGTCAAAAACTAGTAACAGGTCGCTAAATGAATGATGGCTCTACAAATGCTGGCATCTTGCCATCTAATAAATATAATGAGAAGTTTAAAAACAAACCCCTGTGGTTGATACTCATATAAATAAATTATATGTCAAGAAAAGGAAACCATTTAATGCTTATGAGAGACCTAATTCTACCTACCTTAAGAGAACACTTACACAAACTAACAAAGACCTTAAGGGAGCAATTAGGATAATCAAAGAGGAGTATGAATTTAAAATAACCACTATAATGAAAAATAAATGCAACTCTTTCTTTAAATATGTCAGGAAGTTAAGATCTAACACCCAACAATGTTTGGAACGAGTCCACAAAAATACTATACTCTCTGATCAAAAGGAAATAATGAATATCCTAACTAACAAATTTAATACAAATTTTATTCCACCCATAGTTATAAATAAAGCTATTTTCCTGTAGGCCCAAAACCACCACCACCAAACATTTCATAAATAGTGGTGGGATCAGAGAACAGTACAAACAGTAGCATCCTGTATTGCAAGTGAAGATTACACAGACTAGATTGTAGGATTCTCCTGTATTAGTCTCAAATTCAGATATTCCAATAGCCTTCCATCACATCCAGTGACACCTTCCAACCCCTGCCCTCCTGCCAAAATAGGCAGAAGGGACACTAAGAGTTGTATGGTCATCATCCTACATTTAATGTAATGGCTGTATTTGCTGAGTTCTAAGATTGATTGATTCCCCAGATGGAACAGCCAGGAGTAAAAAAGTTCCTTTTTTCAGGATGAAATATGCCCTAGGCCTTCCTTCTAATTCAAAGACTGGGACAACAATGCAATTGGCTGGTCATTCAGAGGGGCCTTTGATGGAACGACCCAAAGGAGCTCTAAGAAGCTGCCATTATTGATGGTCCAAGATTCACTTGTCTTGGGTGATGGCCATCTAATCCAGGGCAGGCCTATAAAAGGGGCTTCCTATGGGCAATACTATTCAACCACCTGGACTGCTGCTAATCTCTCTGTGAAGACTGCCCCACAGGGGACTCAGCACAGGACAACTGAGACAGTCTTCCCTGTCTGTGGGGAGGGATATGACTCTAGGAGGGATCGTTTTTTTTGTTTGTTTGTTTGCAAGGGTAATGGAATACTGACAAATGACCCATTCAGCCACAGCCCAGAATATAATTACTCCCAAGTATATAATATTCAGTGTTTAGTTTGCAGTATACATATATGAGAGGGGATGAAGTATGTAGTTTACAGAATACACTGACATCTAATTACAATATGAGTTTTCACTAAGTGGCTAGTATTTACTGAAATTATAACAATTAATTATAAATATATAAATAGTTAAACACTTCATTTATAAAAAATTATTTAGCATTCTTCTAGCAGTTTCTTTGAAGTAGGAAACATTGGAAGTAGGTAGCACATAGCAGCAGTGTGTGTTTTACTAACAGCACTGTAACAGTTACTGTGGTACATGTGTGATGTCACCATTTCTTTAATTGAATATACAGATGTGTTACCACACATTTGTTGTTAGCAATCAGATATAATTCTAGTAAAAATATTTGCCATCAGATATAACATTTGACAATAAAATGCTATATTTCAAAATAAATGAAAATGCAATATTTCAAGAAGGGTATGCCTGACAGAATAAGTTATCCCTAAAGATTAGAAAAGCTGAGATTGTTCTTGTTAAAGACCAGAAAGTAAAGCTGGAGTATGTTAAGACTATGTTGGGGACATGTAAAGGGGTCATCCTACTCAAGAAAAACAGTGGGCTGGATGGAGGAGGGAGGGGTCTGTAAACAGACTGTAGAGACCAACAACTTCTGGCTCTATAAAAATACTTCTCCATAAATAGGGATATGGACCCATGGAAAGCAATACCAGAGTGGGTGATAGAGAAAATCCATGAAGGCATTCAGCAGGGTGTGATTCAAGTACAGAAAATGAAGAGGAGAAATAATTACTTATGAGGCAGATCAGATAGCCTAACTGTCTCTTTCTACCATCAAACAAATGTAGTCTAATATTATGCACACTGCATTGCATGGAATCCAGTTGAAATTTTTATTTTATTTTATTTATTTTTATTTTACATTTGTTGACCGGGCTAGTCTAGCTGGATACATGTCCATTTTCAGTAGAGGCCCGGGGAGAAAAGCTCCACAATAAAAATGGGTTAGTAAAATCAAATATGTTATACATTCAAATAAGAAATATTATACAAAGAAAAAAAAACTGGTTCATAAGTATTACTGGCAAAAATACTTTACAATACTGAGAATCAGCAAGCAAATTTTTTTTTTTTTTTTTTTTAGGGAGAATATAAGGGTGAGAAAACAGAGAATATAAAGTTTTAGTCAAGGTTTGTAAAGGACATAGCTAATAAGAATTAAGCACAGGATTTAGCTGATTTTTGAAGGTTCAAACACTAATACTATACTAACCTAGAAAAGGTTTGAGGGGGTGAAAAGGGTAGCAGGAATAATAGTTTAGTCAGGGTTAGTACAAGGACAGAGCCATTGAGACTTAAGCAGAGTTTTTAGCTGCTTCTTGAAAGTGGGCAGAGAAATAATAGTGGTGAGTTCATGAGGGAGCTTGTTCCAGATAGGTGCAATACAGTTGGCGAACAAACAGTCTCCAGCTTTGTTGTTGGATTTATAGGGTGCTGCTAGTAGCTTTGTAGCGGAGTGCAAGGATGATAGATTTTTATAAGGAGTAATAAGGGTACTAAGTATTGTGGTGTTAGAAGGTTGACAGAAGATTTTGTGGGTGATGGTAAGTTGCTGTAGTCATATTTGATTTTGTAGTTCCAGCCAGCCTAGTTGTTTCAGATTACAGCAATGATGGGTTCTAAAAGGGGCTCCTGTGGCAAATCTTGTAATATTATTATAGGACACTGCTAATTTATTGAAATTAGCTTTTGATAAGTTTGTGAAAATCGGTGAGGCATAAAGAAGGGTAGAGAGTAAGTGTGTTTGAGCTAAAGTACTTCTGGCTAAGGTAGTTAGGAAGGGTTTGAGCCTATAGAGAGATCCAAGTTTTCTATTGACTGACTTGATGGTTAAGTTAATATGGGCATTGAAGTTGAGATTATGGTCTATTGTGACACCTAAAAGTTTGGTAGTTGAGTCAGGGGATATTATTGTGCCATTGTTTGACATTATATCGAAGGTAAAGGTTACAGATTTCTGTGATGGGGTAAAAAGTAATAATTTAGTCTTTTTGGGATTTAGTAAGAGGCCATGCTGATAGAACCAGTTTTCAGCTGCTGTGAAGACTTGTTGTGCAGTGGTCTGGAGCATTATTGGGGAGGATGCTGAACATATCAGAGTTGAGTCATCGGCATATTGTATACATATGGATTGAGGAAGGGACATATTTAGTTTGTTAATAAAAATAGAAAAGAGGAGAGGTCCCAGTATTGAGCCTTGTGGCACTCCAATTGTGATGGGAAGAAGAGATGATATTTGATTATCCCAAAGGACTGCTTGTTGTCTGTTATCTAGGTAGGATTTAAACCACTGGATAGCTTGACTGTCCAAGGCAAATGATTTGAGGATGTTTAGTAAGAGGGAATGGTTGACCATATCAAAGGCCTTAGAGAGGTCTAAGAATAGTGCTGAGGACAGCAGGTTGTTGTTCCGATGTTTATTAATATGGTCTGTGAATGACAAGAGTGCTGTAGTAGTGCTGTGATAGGGTCTAAAACCATGTTGGCAGTCTGCTAATAGGTTGTTTTTGAGAAGATGGTCAAGTATTTGACGATGTATGCATCTTTCCAAGATTTTAGCTAATGGAGAAAGTAAGGCTATGCGTCGAAAGTTAGCAAGCTCGATAGAATTACCACCCTTGTGAAGAGGAATGATATGAGAGACTTTCCAGAGGGTTGGAATAAAGCCTTCAGTTATGGTTTGATTAACTAAGATGGAGACCGGAAGGGCAATTGCTTTGGCCGCAATTTGAAGGTATTCAGCTGGGAGGAGATCAGCTGAGGGGGTACAAGGTTTGAGTTTTGTAAGAAGAGTAAAGATAAGATCAGTTGAAACTGGTTGCAGTGTGAAAGAGGGGGGATTTTTGTTGAGGCTATAAGGTGTTGGAGTGAACTGTGGAGATAAATTTGAAGCAAGAGAGGTGACAGTGTCTGAGAAAAATTTGTTGAAAGTTTCAGCGATTTGGTTAGGTGTGCTATGAGTGAGGTTAGAAGGAGTGGGTGTTTTAGAGTTGCCTGGATGTAGTAATTGATTGATACTTGTCCAGAATTTTTGAGGATTTTGGCGTTGGGTATGTTGGAATTTACAATAATAATTTATTTTATCAAGGAATATAAGTTTCTTTGTTGCATTCCTAAGTTGTTTAAAGGTTTGGTGGTCAGCTGGGTTTTTAGTACTACGCCATTTGGCCCAGGTTTTATTTCTATGCAATATTTTTTGTTTGGTTTCTTTTGTTAGCCAAGGAGCAGGCTTTGCTTTGGTTTTAATTAATCTAGTAGGGGCATGGAGGTTGAGTATTTGAAGGAATTTATTGTTAAAGTATGAGACTGCATCGTCTAGAGGCAAGTATTTTAGTGGAGACCAATTACATGCTTTGAGTTCTAATAGGAAGTTAGTTTGGTTGAAATTGCTTTTGTTCCTGGTAGTTCTAACTTGAGTATTATTGGAGATGGGGTTTTGTTTTGGTGATAAAAGTGATTAAATGGTCACTGATATTATCAGGTAGTGTGCCTGTAGTATAAATCATAGAGCTGTTATTGACTAGAATCCAGTCAAGGATGCTTTGTTTGGAGCTGGTTTTGTTAATTCGAGTGGGGACAGTAATGGTTTGATTAAAGCCATAGAGGTTTATGTGAGAAGTGGGTTTTTGGGAGATGCAGGAATTCCAATCAATATTAAAGTCACCTAGAAGTATAGTTTCCTGAGGGAAGGAGTTTGAGAGCCAGTGCAGTAGGTTTTCAAGGGTATTAATATTGTTACCTGGGGGAATATAACAGCAAATGATATAAATGGATTTGTTAATGTTAATTTGTAGTTTGGTGATTAAGATTTCACTATTGTTTTATAAGGGTGGGTTTGTATCTAGTAGGGTAACCAGTAGTTCAGTTTTGTATAGTATAGCAACACCTCCACCCTTTTTGGTGTGCCGGTCAAGTCTAAAGATGTTATATCCTGGGGGTAGTATGTCATTATCCTTGGTATCTGTTTTTAGCCAAGTTTCAGTTAGACAAAGGATATCGAAGGAATATAGGTCAAGGAGGGCATGCATTTGTGTTGTCTTATTATTTAGGCTGCGAATATTTACGTGGGCTATTTGGAGAGAGTTCTGATCGGGGGTATGAATTGTAGAATTAGTTTGATTTACTATGGGGAAGGTAGGTTGGTGATTCACTGGGCCGGGATTGGGATGAATGTCGCCATGTAGGAATAATACCTTCTGGCGACTATGTAGGTATTTGGAAGGTTTGGAAGAGATTGAAAAAGCTTTCTTGTTTAGAAAATAATTGATATGAGTTGCTCTGTGGTAATGCGGCATGAGGTAGGAAGCTAATGAAGTTATATTGATGTGTGGTTGAGAGATATGGAGAGAGTATAAAGTAGTTTGTTTTAGTGCTAGTTGAGATTCAAATAAGTTTGTGTTTTCATAGAAGGTAAGAGAGTATGCAAAGAGAAGAGTGTTTAGGAGTAGGAAGGAGGAGAGAAGAATGTTTTTTTAGAGATGTGTGGGTTATACATAGTGAGAGAAAGATTGTATAAAGAGACAGTAAATAAATAGGTATAAGAAGGGGAGTGAAGGTGAGTAGTTGATTTAAAGGAGGGAGTTATTTAGAGGAAGAACAGATAAGAGTATCAGTGAGTGGGCGGAGTTGCAAAATTCCTTAATTAAAGGGGTATGGCTATGGGTTGATGGAGTAGGGGGTGTGGCTATTGAGCTATAAGTCTAGGACCCCTGGGGGTGGGTGGGAATTGGGGGTAGGGTAGGGGAGCGGAGTGAGCCCGCAGGGCGAACAGAGCGGGTAGAGCAAAGGAGAAAGAGAGCCAGAAGCTGAAAAAGGAAAAACAATCAGCCAGTGTGTTTGGGATCACTCCCAGGGTCAGGTAAGCTATCGTAGAGAAGGAAAGTAGTATGATTTAAATAAGGCAGAACAGAGAGACTTACAGGGAGATTAAGCAGGTAAGACAGTGTTAAAGTAATGGAAAGATAACGAATTACTAGATTCGGGTCAAAGTGGGGAGGGCTTTTGTGTAAGTAGGGAAGACTAGTTGTAGTATAAGAGACTGGGTAGGAAAAAGTCCCTTAAAATTAGAGGGTTTGGGAGAGCAGGGGTCAGGAGAAAGCCTCAGATGCGAATAATAACACTACGAAGGAGTAGTTACAAGAACCTAGCTTAGGAAGTTTCTCTATGTAAGGGAATAGGGAAACAATAGAATCCTATACTGCCATCTAGTGGCCTTGGATAGGAATTACTACTCTAGATTGAAAAGGTACTAGGAAAGCAGGCACAGGTTAACAAGGTGGGCAGGAGAAAAATAAGAAAGATAGGACTGTGGCACGCTGCTGGCAGACTCTAGGCAGAGCCCTACCCTAGGACAATAAACCAGAATCCAGTGGCTCAATAAAATTCATTAAGTAGACAGGAGCAATAGACAGTACATACATGCAGCAGTCCTTAGGGAGGGTGCTGTATAGGGTTCCGTGAAGGAACTGGTATTCCACTTTAGCTTGAGGAGCTTCCAAGGAGGGTAGTCCGCTAGGCAGGTGGTCGCAACAGGAGAGGACTAGGAAATAGTACAGTGGACGAGATGCAGCAGTCCTTAGGGAGGGTGCTGTATAGGGTTCCGTGAAGGAACTGGTATTCCACTTTAGCTTGAGGAGCTTCCAAGGAGGGTAGTCCGCTAGGCAGGTGGTCGCAACAGGAGAGGACTAGGAAATAGTACAGTGGACGAGATGCAGCAGTCCTTAGGGAGGGTGCTGTATAGGGTTCCGTGAAGGAACTGGTATTCCACTTTAGCTTGAGGAGATTCCAAGGAGGGTAGTCCGCTAGGCAGGTGGTCGCAACAGGAGAGGACTAGGAAATAGTACAGTGGACGAGATGCAGCAGTCCTTAGTGAGGGTGCTGTATAGGGTTCCGTGAAGGAACTGGTATACCACTTTAGCTTGTGGAGCTTCCAAGGAGGGTAGTCTGCTAGGCAGGTGGTCGCAACAGGAGAGGACTAGGAAATAGTACAGTGGACGAGATGCAGCAGTCCTTAGGGAGGGTGCTGTATAGGGTTCCGTGAAGGAACTGGTATTCCACTTTAGCTTGAGGAGCTTCCAAGAAGGGTAGTCTGCTAGGCAGGTGGTCGCAACAGGAGAGGACTAGGAAATAGTACAGTGGACAAGATGCAGCAGTCCTTAGGGAGGGTGCTGTATAGGGTTCCGTGAAGGAACTGGTATTCCACTTTAGCTTGAGGAGCTTCCAAGGAGGGTAGTCCACTAGGCAGGTGGTCGCAACAGGAGAGGACTAGGAAATAAATGTTCAAACTAATGGACTTTTCCAGTGACTCCTTGATCATAGAACTGGGGAACTCTGCCATCTTTTCCAGTTTCTAATCCACTAAAGAGGAATGCAACTGATATAGATGAGAAACACAAATAAACATTCTTCTAACTACCATGGTAGAGGAGTACACATGGTTGCTAAAGATTTGTAACTGTTCTGACAGGAATGTACCAATATATCGAAGTCTAAGAGTCTTACTATTGGCAGAAGATATAACATAAGAGTCTATAGTAGACTAGCTACAACAGTTTTGTTAGTACTTTGGGTATTAAGTATTACTAGTAACTAGTAACAGTACCAGCTCAGTGATAGTGAGGGATAAAACCCTGACAATGACACAGATGACCCTAAAATAAGTTGTGGCTTTGGTGCTGGAGGAGCCAGGTAGGCAAACATGGGAATGAGTCCTGATTGGGTGGAGGAGGTGGTCCAATCACTTTATTACCAATACATAGCGAGGCATATACTGTGCATTTTCTGCTCTGGTAGTGTAACTGTCATCACCAAACTGGTGAAAGTAGCCCCCGGTGTGCAGAAGTATGCACACATGCATAGATGGAAAGCATTATGACTCTTTGTACTGCGATGCAGGTGAGCATATCAGTTGCATGGGGGTGGGAGTAGGCCCTACAGAAACATCCCTGGGTTCCACCTGGAAAGTAATGTGGGCTAGGAGGGAGGGATGTTGGGTAGTTTTTCAGCCTGGGTACAATTAGGATCCACACTTAAAAGCTGAAGGCCCTGGTCAGGGAATGAAGCCAGGCTCTCAGGCTACTGGGACAAAGTTATTCCCAGTCTCCTGTAGCAGGGCTGAATTAGCAAAGCAGAATGAATCATAATCAGTTTTAATGCTTGTCTTCTGGTTGGCTTTCTTCGATGGAAGTTGTGGGCTCCCCTCTCACCAGGCAACAAATAGGCTCAAGACATGTCAGATGAGGGACAAACTGATGATCAGCAGGCAAGAAGGTAAAAAGAATGTTTAAAAATTATATATCTGTATATATATATATATATATATATATATATATATATATATATATATATATATATATATAGGTACATGACACAGTACTGAAGAAAACACTCCCAGAATGCTCACCCATCAAAAAAAAAATCCTTGCTGAAAGGCAAACCCAACAAAAACCTTAAAATATTTATTTTGGAGGCAAGCCCCCTGCACCCCCTTTACTGGAGAATGGGGAAATGCCCCATCTCCGATATTCAGCAGTCTCCCATAAACACACACACACTCTCATTCTTTTTGGAATTCATTCCATTCAGTGAGTTTAACCATCACAGACTTGCAAAGAATGGAAATTATATTATATATATATATATATATATATATATATATATATATATATATATATACATATATATATATATATATATATATATATACACACACACACGCTGTCACAGCACACACACACATATGTGTGTGTGTGTGTGTGTGTGTGTGTGTGTGTGTGTGTGTGTGTGTGTGTGTGTGTGTGTGTGTGTGTGTGTGTGTGTGTGTGTGTGTGTGTGTGTGCATATATATATATATATATATATATATATATATATATATATATATATATATTAGTATGTGTATGTGTGTGTGTGTGTGTGTGTGTGTGTGTTTGTATATATATATATATACATATATATATATATATATATATATATATATATATATATGGTAAATAGGAAAATAGCTCCTTATCTCAACTAACAAATTAACAAGCAGAGACCCAGCTTGAATGCAATTAAATGTCAGAAGTATTTATAAGAAAAACTCTTAATATATTCATAACAAAAGTAATAAAAACTGCATGTAAAGGATAATTGCAATTAATCCAGAATGTTTGTTGAATAATAATGTATTAGATTTGTTATACTCATTAAACAAATTCTTATAAAGTAATGAGGATTCTCATATAAGCATTCAAGATGCAGCTATAACAAAACTTGTCAGGAATAGGCATTTAACATGCTCAGTTAAATAGTTGCTTGCAAAACATTCTCCTATACTTCAAAACACATAAAAAAGTAACCAGTACAAACATTATTGAAGATCATATTTGCAGAGGTTTGAGGAAAATTTACAACTTAGAATATTGTGCTAGGATATGTTTTTTTTTTTAATTTTAGGTAAAACGATTTAAGAGTTTAGATATTTTCTGTGCAAATGCTTGTTTTCTATAAATTGTATGATATGTTTTTAAATATTCACTGTGAAGTCTTTTTCCACTTTAGAATGTGAGCGACATGCAAAAAGTGATATTTACTCAGGCTGATAGGAAGGTACTTATCTGGATTTTTCTTACTGATATAAAGATAAACTTAGCCACTCAGTACCTTGTCACTTAACTGAAAATTGTTTAGCAGGTCATATTAAATTAAGAAAGGCTTCTCAGTTAGATATATATATATACAAATTAAAAATAATAATAATTAAAAAGGGCAAAAGGTAAGGATCCAAGAATGAGCCATCATGAAAGGATAAGTCGACGGCGCAGTGGTGCAGCGGTAGCATTGTCCCCTTACAGCAAGAAGTTCTCCTGTTTGATTCTCAGCTGGAGTGCTTTCTGTGCGGAATCTGCATGTCCTCCCTGCTTCCGTGTGGTTTTCATCCGGGTGCTCCAGTTTCCTCCTATGTTACAAAGACATCCATTCTGCAGCATTTCTCCCTGGGTCTCCGCTGAAAATTGGCTTTGTTCCAAGTCAGACTTTCCTGGTAAACAAATGTTAAATAAAATAAATAAGGACAGACAGGGCAATAAGAGTGTGAGACAGAAATGGCTGACATACTCAGAGTGTGGGATGGCACCTTGGCTCAAGGAGTGCTGTGGCAGCATTGGGTGTGTCAACTGCATAAAAATGGGAGGGACCATGGTTGGAATGTGAGAGTTACAGCTGACAAGGGTTTAGCTAGGCATACTCTATGGAGAACATTTTTTTTTCTGAGCATCACAAATATTGGGGCTTTATCAAGCCATATTATGCCTGTAACCATTTGAATTAATGCCTCTAATAACATGTATATAGCTTGCCTACAGAAGAGAAGATTGCAAACTAAAACTGTAAATAGTTTTTGACTGAGCAGCTGAAAATGTTGCAAACACTGAGTGCTGGGGGGATAGCTTGAAAGATGTGCCCAGTTTTTAAATGGCAGGTGTGTTGTAGGGGTAGCAATAAGATTCAGTGTGTACAGAACAGAATTCACTGACTGCACCTCTGACAGTTGGTAATGGGTTGGCAAATAAGGTGAGAAGGAGCAGAATGGGAATGGATTGGTGACAGTAAAAAAATCAAAGGAGTAGGGTGAGAAAATGTAAAAAGGTCTAAGGCAGAGGGCAAAATGGGATGGGCAGAGGTTGTCAGTGGAGTGCAGACAAGTTTTGTAACTCAGAGTTAAAAGAAAAAGGGAGATTCAACCATGAGTTACTACACTAGAAAATGGAAATCAGGGTAGGTGACAGTTGCAGACTGCAGCATCAAATGATGAAGGAGGAACAGAGCCAGACGTCCAGCGGCAGCCATGCAAGACCCAGCACAGGAGGAAGAGAAGAAACATATTGAGCAGTGAAGGCATTCATCCAATGGAAGAACAGAGGATGAAAATTCCAGAACAGATGAAAAAGACTTCTCAGAACAGTACAGAAGAGATAACAGTATCAGATGCATTACATTTCATCAGACAATGCGCATAGATGCAGGTAGTGAAACTGGTGGAGAAAAGTTATATACAGGAGGAGAAGCGAAATAATGCAGGAAATTAAGGAGGCAAGAGCCAGTATGGGGATAAAAAAGAGGTTCTTGGTTATCAAAAGTTTAGTAAGGGAGGTAGGAGTCCAGATTATAGTGAAACTGGTCTTTGAGCGTTGACTTAGCAAAACGTGGGAGGTGAAAAGGGGGTCATCATGCAAGGAGGAGACTTTGTATGGTGTTTTGCATTTAAGCAGCAGTGTTCTGTCAGAAGAGGCAATTGAGGTAGAAGCCAGCAGGCCATAGAGGTGGCAGAGAGTTGTTAGGATAGGGGGATGGATGTAGCGTTCTCAGAAGTGTTACCAGTAGAAGCAGCTAGCATACTGAGAAAGGATATCATTGCAAAGTATAAGAACTGGATGAGGCAGTGGACAAGGAAGAAGTGCATGGGACTGGGAGGAGGATGGGGAGAAATAGCTCTATACCATAGACAGTGTCGCTCTCCTACTTTGGACACTATACAAGAGTCTTTGTGGGTTCTGTTCAAGCAGCTTTATTTTATATAAAAACATCACTATAGAAGTTTACTGACTTTAACTTAAGTAACTTATAAACTTACAACTGTAATTATGCATGCTCACTCTATGGCTGCTGTTTCAAAATGGCACTAGGGATTTCACGTGTCTGGAATTTATACGTGCACGTATAATCTTTAACATGCTTCTTAAAGACACAGCACACATCACATATACTCTGATCTACACCCTCCCTATTCAAGAAATAGATCATGTAACATTATGAGTCTATTTGGCATGCATATATCAAGGTAATTCTTTATCATGCATTATACAAGACTAGGTACTCATATATATATATATATATATATATATATGTATATATATATATATATATATATATATATATATATATATATATATATATATACATACAGTTAAGTTCACGTTAGTGAGTATTTCACACTGGGCTTAGATATTCGTCAGTATCATGTGACAAAAAACTAGGAATTGGATTTAGCAACTGGAACTGTCGCTACAAAATGTTTGACCTTTGGAATGTTTGGAACATTTTCAGGAATGGAATCAGAGGTTTGAACACACTCTGGTATACACTCTGTATGGGAACATCTGGTTCGCTTTTAGATTTGGAGTCTACATCACAGAAACAATGTTGTGATGATGATGATTCTGGAACAAAAAGAAGATGTCTATGATTCCTCCTATACTCTACACTCTCTGAGTCTACCAGATAAGATCTTGGTTCAGCACAGATGCCTGTAATCTGACCGATTCGGTCGAAATCTTTCATCATCTGGATTCATACCATCTCTCCTTCCCTCAATGAATGAAGTAATCTGCTCGAACTGTCATAACTGGAATTCTAGATATTATGCTTCTTAAACAATCGAGCCTTGATGGTTTTATTGTTCTTAACTTTAGGCCTCAATAAACTTGAATTAATGAATACCGTAGTTCTGGTTTGCCTGGAAAGTAGCCTTTGAGCAGGTGAGACAAGAATATCCTCACAGAGTATATTTCTGATATTAAGCAAATTCAAGAACACATCGGTATTGTCACTCTTTTACCTCTCAAGTAATTGCTTTACACTCTGCACTGCACGTTCAGCTAAACCATTTGACTGAGGATATTCAGGACTGCTAGTGACATGTATAAACTCCCTTCTATTGCAAATTTCTGAAAAAAACTGACTAGTAAATCGAGTACCATTGTCAGAAAGAACTTTATGTGGACTACCATGGACTGAGAAATTGTGTTTCAACTTAGTAATAACAGCAATGGATGTTAGGTTAAGTAGTAGATCAATCTCAAACCAATTCGAATAAGAGTCTACCAAAACCAAGTAGTGATTGTTCCACTCGAAGATATCAGTGGTACTGCTGACCAAGGTAGTTCAGGAACTGCACTTAACTGAAGTGGTTCTTTTTGCAAAATGGTCTAGTACTAATACTGAACAAGAAGAAAGTACTTTATCAATGTCTTTCGGTAATGAAGGCCAAAAATACCAATTCTCTCTTCTCTTAGTGGATGAGGACCCTGGCTGACCACGATGCAAAATCTGGATAAATTCTTGTTGTAAGGAAGCAGGAAAAACAATTTTAGGACCTTTGAAAATAATGCCATCTTCCGTCAACAATTCATCTCTGTCAGGAAAATAGGTTTGCTCTTCAAGTGGTACACTAGATTGGTTTGACGGCCATCCAACATTAATGTAGTGAGTGAGCTTTTGCAAAACTGGATAAGTCATTGTGTGATCTCTTAACTCATCAAGTCTAGTGCAGAAAAATTATGCACTGCCAACACGTCCAAGTCAAAATTCTCTGCTTCAAGCTGTTCTGTCGTATTTATGGGCGATCTGGATAAGGTATCAGCCAGATAGAGCAATATGCCCTTAGTATAGACTATTTTGAAATTTTACTTTTGCAATTTGAACATCATTCTTTGTAAATTCTTGTTGGAGTGGAATGCATAGGCTTCATTAGAATAGTAACTAGAGGTTGGTGGTCAGTTTCAGTCTGAATAGCTCAACTATAAATATAATCATGAAACTTGAAACATGCAAGTACTATTGCCAAAAGCTCCTTCTCAATTTGAGCATACTGTATCTCAGTTTGGGCAAGTGTTATAGATGCATAGGCTACTGGTCTGCCCTCTTGAAGTATAACTGCGCCAAGACCAAATTTTGAAGCATCACATGAAAGAGTGACTGGTTTGTTCACATCATAGTATCTTAATGTAGGTGAGGTGGCAATGTTCTGCTTAAGCTCTTCAAATATATTCTGGTGCTATTCTAACCATGACCATGCAACATTTTTATGTGTTAGCTCTCTTAAAGGTGCTGTCAACTCACTAAAGTCTGGTATAAACTTGCCTAAATAGTTGACCATGCCTAGGAAATGCTGTAGAGCTTGTACATTGTCTGGTGCTGACATCTCAAGAATAGCTGCTTGCTTGGTCAAGCCAGTACTGGTAAATAAATGACCTACATATGTAACTTCTGGAAGTCTGAATTTGCACTTCAGAAGATTGAGCTTCAGGTTTACTTCATATGCTCTGTGTAGAACTTTCTTTAGGTTTCTGTCACGCTCTGCTTCACCATTGCCTTCAACCAATAAATCATCTACTATTATGGCACAAGGATAACCCAAAAAAAATTTGCTCCAGTGCACGCTGAAAGACTTCACTTGCAGAATTTATTCCAAATGGCATCCTTAGAAATCTGTATCTGCCAAATGGAGTAGCAAAAGTGGTTAGAAATGAGGATTTGCATCACTTGACAAGATGAACTCTTGGCATCCAAAACAGAAAAAAACAGTAGCATTCTGTATTACAGCTGCGACCTCTTCAACTGTGTGCATTGGATGATACTGTCTCTTCAATGCTTTGTTCAAATCTCTTGGGTCAGTACATATTCTGATTTCATCTGAGCCTTTTTTGTGAGCTGCCACCATGAACGACACCCATTCAGTTGGTTCTGTGACTAGACAAATTACACCTTGCTGTACCATTTTATCCAACTGAGCCTTAACTTTATCCTGCATAGCTATTAGAACTCTTCTTGCTGGTCTGACTACTGGAGTGATCTCTGGGTCTAACTTCATGGAATACGCACCTGGAAGTTTGCCCAACTTGTCATCGAAAACATCAGCATACTTTGAGAAAATGGCTTTAGAAAAATTAAAATTCGGAAATGCACTTATGTGATGAAACTCTTTATCAAAAGAAAGCAGATTCATTCTCAAACTATCTTTGAGACCCAATAAAGCTTGTACTGGTCTTCAGACTACATAGAATAACAATTTTTTAACAGTTCTTGGCCAAATAACATGAAAGCATCACTGAACCTTCGGTTTGAATTTCTTCACCTCCATAAGCAAAACATTTTGCACTACTGGCCACATTGAGTTGTTCATTAGTTCTCACTTTAGCAAATGTGTCTACTGATATAACATTACACTTTGAACCAGTGTCTGCTTTAAGCTCTATGAATTTTCCATTAATCTGGACTGTATAAAACCCTTAGCTTCTTGCTAATAAATTCACTGCATCAACTCCTTCATCAAGCACTGATACACCATCTACATAGAAAGCTGTCTGCTTCCACTCTACTTGATCAACTTGCTTCTTTGTAACCTTTCTTTACAACTGTGTGAGGCTTATTTGATTTGCAAAACATTTGGAAATGGTTCCATTTTTTACACTTGTGACATTGCTGACAAAATGCTAAGCACTTCTCTCTTTTAGACTCATGATTTGCACCACAATTGCGACAGTTAACATTAAAGCTAGATTTGGATTTTGCTGATTCATGCTTGTACTCCTTGTTGCTCCTTTCTTAGAACTTGCTGGAAAGCTACACGGTTTATCTGGTGAACCAGCAGGGATTGTGGCTGCCATGTGCTTGGGCCTGCTCCTGTTTGCCACGTGTTGCATGCTATCCACATTTGCTCTGGAACTAACTGAAACCATGCTCTTATCACTCGCAAGCGTACTCGTGTGTTTTTCTGTCACCTCATGGATTTGATAAATCTCTGTGGCTTTGCTCAACATTAAATTACTGTCATGAAGCAAAATCTTTCTCACAGCAGCATTATTAATACCACACACAAGCCTGTCCTTCTTCAAGTCATCTTTTAAGTCACCAAACTGACACATTTTAGCTTTGTTTCTCAGGTCATTTATATAAGCTGCAAAAGTTGCCTCTAGTTTCTGATCTCTCATGTAAAACAGTTGCCTCTCTAATGTAATATTTGTCTGGGGGCTACGCTTTTCTCTGAACTTGCACTTCAAACACTCTGGGTCTTCCCTTGATTCAGCCTGTACAACAATATGATGGTTTTCACCTTCTCCTTCATATACTGCTGATGCATACACAAATGAACAGTCTCTTTCTATGGCCTCTGACTCAGCTAGGTTTAGTAAAATGAATGCCCTGGTGCGTGCATCCCAATCTGCATAAGCTGCTTATATAAAAAATATTGTACTCTTCCTCAAATATTCTCCAGTTTTCTGCAATATTCTGATCAAATACAAGTGGTAGGGACTTTCGAAATCCATCTGCCATATTAACACATACCAGTGAAGGGTTTTGCAAACAAGCACGAACATATGCACATGCACATATGCCTGAAACTTATGCCAGTATTTGTAACTTTGTTCAATGCCTTTGTGCTTCTAAAATTATGCTTTTTTGGGCTTCTTGAAATTATGCTATTAGACAAACTCGTAGTACCTTTGAATAGTTGGACTTTGTGATAATACCTTTGTAATATCATTTTGCAAGAAATCTCCTCTTAGTGTAAGAAATATATCAAATAACTGCACAATGTGAATGTGATGTGAAGCGATGGGCTTCTTTGTAATTATATCATTGCTAAAGTCATCTTTTATCATTTTAAGAAACATCTCAAACAACTTCACGATGCAAACTGAGCTTCTCTTGCCCCAAAGTCAATAACATTTTGAAGCAATTGCACTTTGCAAATAAACTGTACACAGCACACTGAAAATTCCCCAAAATGACGGTACCTTGCTAGACAACTCTTTATAGTGCAAAAAACGCTCTGTAATGGTGGCACTTTGTGAACAGACACACCCAGCACAAGAAACTTTTCTAAATGGCTATACTTTGACTGTATTTTCATGAAATAATTGCACCTTGCACACAATAAACTCTTCAAAATACAAACACAGTAATAAGCACACACTGTAAGCACTTTTACACACTTTAAGATGCTTCAAATAACTTTAATTATTCCCTTGATACAATGCAAAGTAGTAGTTATGCCAAAACTCAGCACTTTGCCAAAACACATGCAGTCGCCTTGCTTTATTTTTGCTTAATGTGCCTTTTTTGCCCTTATTATGTTCATTTTGCTTGTTTAAGCCCTTTTCATGCCCATTGTACTTTTCTTGTGCTTGTTTTACTCTAAACATGCCTGTTTTCTCTCAAACACACTCGTTTTGCTTTAAACATGCTTGTTTTGCCTTAAACACACTCAGTTTGCTTTAAACATGGCTGTTTTGCTTTACTTTTAGTCGTTTCATCAAACACCTTTGATTTAAACATTTCCTTTAGTTAATAAACCTTTTGTGCCTTCCGCTTGCTTAGTAATGTGGTTTGTGCCCCTGTGATGCCCTGTTTTGTCTTTTTTACCAAACAAACAGTTCATGCTACTTCTCATTACGTTTGATTAATTTCTGGCTCTTTTTGTGCTTGTTTCTCTTAGTTTTACCTTCACCGGCATCTCTGCACCTCATGGCTCCAAATATTATTCTCTGCCATCCCGGTTCTGACACCATGTCGCTCTCCTACTTTCGACACAATAGAAGAGTCTTTGTGGGTTCTGTTCAAGCAGCTTTATTTTATACAAACACATCACTATAGAAGTTTACTGACTTTAACTTAAGTAACTTATAAACAAACTAACAACTGTGATCATGCATGCTCACTCTCTGGCTTCTCTTCCAAAATGGCACTAGGGATTGCATGTGTCTGGAATTTATACGTGCATGTACAGTCTTTAACATGCTTCTTAAAGACACAGCACACATGACATACACTCTGATCTACAGATAGGCTCCTTCTTTGCCCTGGGGAAACAGTGGTGCTTTGAGCACAGAACACTGCAAACAGCAATGACTCAGAGCATGGCACTGTGGAGGTACTATGCAGTACAAGGATTTCAGATAAGAAGATGAATGAGCTGCAGGCGGTGATGCAGGAGCGGAGGGGGAGCATTTCTAGAATAAAAGAGACATGTCCCAGTGAAAACATGATGTGGGATACAGTGGGTAAAAGATGGGTAGATTTTGTTAAAAAATAACAGAGACAGAAAAGTTGAGGGTGGAGTAGAGATTTCTATACAGGACAGTACCAAATGTTAGATTAGAGAAGAGGAGAAACTCCACTTTATGAAAGGCAAAATGGAGTAGGCAAAGTCAGATTCTAGTCTAGGTGCCTGCATTGTTTCATTAGAGAAATGGAGGGGCACTAATAGATTGCTGCAGTGTAATGCCATACAGGCACATTAAAGGAGGAGCACACGTTTCTGCAGAAGATCTGATTCATTCAGTTGCAGAGTTGTACCATGAATCTTTAGAGGGGGCAGGAAATGATTGTAGTCTTGGACCATAGGGAGTTCAGGCAACTTATGCAAGACTACATGAGAAAATAAAGAATTCTGGATGAGGTCCAAAGCAAGATGAGGAACAGGGGAAGATCAGCAGGTGTGGGCACCATTAGTCAACAGTCATCTGCCTTTATGCAGTTTAGAGTGAGTGGAAAATGTGGGAACATAAAGGTAAAGATGATAGCGGGAGATTTTTAGGGGAGTGTATTACGAATAACTGGGAAAAAGTGTCAATGGTGATTTAGAGGACTAGGAAGAAAACTGTAAGCATTTGAGGAAGGATCAAAGGTAAGAATGGGAGTGCTGCATGGCTTAATGGTAGTACACAGAGGGTTGAGGTAAGAAGTACAATGTCAGAAAAAGGAAAGTGACAAGTATAAGTACTTCAGAGGCTGGTCCTCAGTCCATTCACTCTCTCCATTTTAGACCTATCTGAGAAAAGACAGAATAAGATCAGTCTTGTCATTATAGGGCTAGCAGTGGAGGACAGAAAGAAGAGTCTAAGTTAGGATCAAGAATGGATGGCCAGCTGAGGTTAATTGCAGACAAATGCAAAGCACTACTCTTGGATCATTGTAATACTGTGGTGAAGTATCAGCTAGAGGATAGTGGAAATAATGACAACAGAACAGGAAATGGGCCTGGAAGCTTTGATCAAGCATTTAATGGACCACCAGCAACAGAATGAGAAGGTGCTGCCTGCAGCTAACAGAATACTGGCATGTAACCTTAGGATGATAGTTTATGGAACCAAAAAGAAAATACCCGTAGTATATCAGTCCCAGGCCAGGCCACACCTTGAAAGGGATATTGAGCTGTTAGAAGGAGTCCAGAAGAAAGCTACCAGAAGGGTGCATTGGTGCAGAGGAAAAATTTACAAGAAACTAGAGAAGCGAAAGCATCCACTGGAGGCCAGAAGACATAGTGGGGATAAGATAATTTGCAAAAAGACATTGCCAGGGAGAAGTCAAGGGAGTCACCCTGAACAGGAAGAACAGAAGAAGAGAGGATTGTCACAGGCTGCATACTCTAAGAACCAAATACTCTTTGTATCTATAAAAGTATATCTCCATAGAGAGGGTTGTTGACTCATGGAATGGACTACCAGAATGAATGATGGAGGGAGGACCCACAGAGGCATTCGAGAGGACATGAGAGAGGTGAAGATGAAGGGAGGTAGAAGAAAGAAATGGATGGAAGTCAAATGTTAAATGCACTTAAACATCAGACTTGTTAAGCTTCCTGTCCCCTGCTGTCAAACAAATGTGATACAAAAGCTTGGGAACACCTATTAAATGTAAGGCAGGCAAGACTAATTCAAAAAGGCTGAGACAGAAATAATATTCTTAAAGGAGGTAACATTATCTGGGAATGAATTAGTTAGCATGAAAAGGGAGTGGCTGAGCCTTGAAATGTCATAGTAGTATCTCTTCAAGCAAGCTTGGGGTCTGTACTCTATTGAGGAAGGGGATACACATTAGAGTCTAATGGCTAGCAACAGGAGTGGAGAGGACAGGCAGATCATCTCATCACATAAGACAGCTGTCCATAATTTTCTGTCTAGTAATTATGCCCTTAGTGAAGGTAACACTGTTATTCTTTAACAATATTTGCAAAAATAAAGGATTTGCAGGAGGCTTATCGTTAAAATGATGAGAGGACTTTATTTTATTTCTGGTACTGATATGTATAAGACAAGCCCCAAGGTCATCCTAGGGCACTAATGGAATTAAAAAGTTTGCTAGAATGTCTGGGGTGATGTGATATCTGTGGAGCACAGCATCCACTGTGATGGAAGTACACATTCCCACTTGAGGAACGTATTGTGGGGAGCAGGTTAAACATCTTCCTGATGCTGTACATGTTAATGTATGGCACACTGCTTCACTTCTTGGAGGTTGGATTCCATGTTTTAACAGAACAGTCGTACTGAAATTCTGTTGCTAAGTGAATAAAATTAGAAGTTATGTACTCACCATAACGTTCCATCTGAGTAGGTAGTTCATTTGTCTACAACCTGTGGGTTACGGATCCGATATCGGATCCGAGCCGGCAACTTGTTTCAAGCTAATGGATCCGAGCTCCTAGCCCCTCCCTTCACCCATAATCCCCTGCTAACCCTCCATGACCTCAGATCGAGTTTGCCTCTCCATATATATCCGACAAAGGATATCTAAAAAAAACTAATAGATCCAAGAAGGTCAGGGGGAAGGAGGGGGGGATGGTTGCAGACAAATGAACTACCTACTCAGATGGAACGTTATGGTGAGTACATAACTTCTAAATCTGAAGTAGGAATGTTCATTTGTCTGCAACCTGTGGGACAGAGTCCCCAGCTATCTGCACCCTGGGTGGACATCATGGAAGGATATTATGAAGCACCGCAGAGCCAAAGGATGCTCTCCCTCTAGAAAGCAGGTCTAGCTCTAGCTTGTAGTGGTTGATAAAGGTATGAGATGAAGCCCAAGTGGCTGCAGAACAAATATCATCCAAGGGAACTCTAGACTTGAAAGCCGCAGAAGTAGAAATGGAGCGAGTGGAATGAGCACGAACTCCTTCTGGTGCGGGTCTACCCGAGGCTTGATAAGCTAGCAGGATACATTGGGAAATCCAGCGAGATAAAGATACTTTAGAGATAGCTTTCCCCAAATTAAATTTGGCAAAGGAAATGAACAGCTGGTCAGATTGTCTGTGGCCAGCTGTCCTATGGGTATAAAAATGAAGCTGCCTATGAACATCCAATGAGTGCAGCTTGTATTCACCCTTATTTTGATATTTGGGGAAGAAAACCGGTAAATTTATGGATTGGTTTATGTTGGTTTCTGATGCTATCTTGGGAAGAAAGAAAGGATTGATCCTGAGGTACACTCTATCAGGATGAAAGATCGGGTACGGAGGTTTTACAGAAAGAGCCTGAAGTTCCGACACTCTTTTCGCAGAAGTAATGGCTACAAGGAATGCTGTTTTCCATGACAAGAATTTGAGGTCCACTGTAGCAGCGGGTTCAAAGGGTGGAGCAGTCAAGGCTTGAAGGACTAAAGTAAGATCCCATGGGGGTACGGCTTCTTTTACAAGAGGTCTAAGTAAAAAGGTACCCTTGAGAAAGGTTTTACACAATTTGGCTGACATCAAGGGTCCTGTATCATGTCCCACATGATAATGAGAAATGGCTGCCAATTGCACTTTGACAGTTGAACAACTAGCACCTTCTTGAAAGAGTTCAGTTAGGAAATCTAAAATGGATGTGAGAGGAGCCGTAAAGGGATCTAGCTCTCGGCGCTCCACCCAGATGGAAAAACATTTCCATTTGCTGTGATATACCTTCCTGGTGGAGGGCTTATGTGCTGCCACGAGGATGGCTTTGACTTGTGAAGAGATACCGGGAGTCCTAACTAGGAGTGGAACTGGAGCAACCAAGCTGTCAGTTTCAGATTGTCCAGGTTTGGAGTTGGCAAGTCCCATGGATGGGAGATGAGATCCGGGATGGGATCTAGAATCCAAGGGTGATTCACAAGGTGAGACCACAGGTAAGGAAACCAGATTTGTCGAGGCCAGAATGGGGCAATGAGAATCATTTTGCTCCCCAACCGCGAGGCTTTCTGTAACAGTTGTAACATCATTGGAAGAGGAGGATAGGCATAGAGTAGACCGGGTGGCCAAGCATGCACCAGAGCGTCTCTTGGAGATTCCCCTGGTGGGGGAATTAGAGCGAAGAAATTGTCGCATTTGGTGTTTGATGGAGATGCAAAAAGATCGCAGCAGGGTTGCCCCCATGTTGCGAATATCTGCTTCGCTACTAAAGGATTGAGAGACCACTCGTAGGGGGGTAAGAAGGGTGCGGCTGAGCTTGTCTGCTAGGATGTTGGTCCTCCCCGGAATGTGCGTTGCAATCAGAAAGCGGTTGGTGGAGATCGCCCATTCCCACACTCTCATGGCTTTGCGGCAAAGAGGATAAGATCTGGTTCCCCCCAGTTTGTTGATATACCAGACCACTGACATGTTGTCTGAGTGAATTGACAAATTAACAAACTACTAGTAGCCTCGACTAAATCTTACAATAAAGCTGGTGACTCATTATTTTCAAATTCTGTCGGGAAAGTCTGGAACCAACTCCCTCATGAAATAACCAACATTGACTCCAGACCCCTTTTTAAAAAACATATTAAAGAGCACCTAAAAACACACTGGCTATGTCCCTGTGCTAACCCTGACTGAAAACACTACCTCCTTACTCATACTTCACTCACCCTCCCCTGTTTCTTGCCTCTAAATGCCACACTTACTGATACCAGCCACTTCCTCATTTTGAACCCTATATACATTTTACCTATTCTCTCTTTCATTTTTTTTAATATAGGCAATTTTAGTAGCGTCCTAATCAGCTCTTTTTTATTACTCTTACTTAATTCCCTGCTCACCTCAAATTCTGTTTTTAACCAGCTGTTTTCATTTCATTTTTTTCATTTTTTTAGTTGTTATTTACAATTTTAGGTTGTATAGTCTGTCTCTGTTTTTTCTCTTTTACTCTTTTATTATTACTCATGCTTACCTTTGTAACATTTTGTATTTTTGCTTGCTATTGTCTTTTTTATTGTAAATGTGTGCTTATTGCCTGTATCTTGGAGCTTTTCTCCCCGGGCCTCTACTGAAAATGGATAT
The DNA here is from genome assembly GCF_019279795.1 of Protopterus annectens. Lineage (NCBI taxonomy): Eukaryota > Metazoa > Chordata > Ceratodontiformes > Protopteridae > Protopterus > Protopterus annectens. The sequence continues at coordinate 1,589,098,756 of NC_056739.1, read as the reverse complement.
ATGTCCAGCTAGACTAGCCCGGTCAACAAATGTAAAATAAATGTAAAATAAATAAATAATAAATAAATTGCAATCATTCCTGTGGGAAGAAAGCTCTGAAGTTCTTGCAACGCTAACAGCACCGCTCTCATCTCCAGAACGTTGATATGCAGGGAGGTCTCTGTATCGTTCCATGTGCCTTGGACTGTCCTGCCTGAGTAATGCCCCCCCCACCCGAGGCGGGAAGCGTCTGTGGTCACCGTGGCGATGGGGGGAGAGGTGCAGAAGGGTCGGCCAGTATGGAAGTTTGATGCTTGGAGCCACCATAGTAACGCCCTTCTGCAAGCCTTGCTGATAGCAATGGGATGGTGGAGAGGGAGTGATAGGAAGGACCATTGCACTAACAGAGTTCATTGTAGGACTCGCATGTTCAAACGGGCGCATGGAAGGAGTGTAATCGCTGCTGCCATGGAGCCTAGTGCCCTCAGGATCAATTCTGCTGGTGTAGCCTCTGAAAGAAGGATAGCCCACACATGGAGTTGAAGATTTCTGATTCTCTCCGCAGTTAGGAAGGCTCGCAAATCTCTGGTGTTTATTCTGACACCTATAAATTCTATGATCTGAGTTGGAGCCAGTAGGGATTTGCCGACATTGATAGTAATGCCTAGTTGTGGGGCTAGATGGAGAAAGAAGTCTCTGGCTGTGCAAAGTAGATGCCTTGTTGGTGCGGTCAGGAGCCAGTCATCCAGGTACGGGAAGACCTGAATTCCCTGGAGTCTCAGGTGGGCCGCAATCACTGCTAACACTTTGGTGAACACCCAGGGGGCTGTGGTGAGGCCAAAGGGAAGGACCCTGAACTGGTAGTGACTGGCTCCCAGCCGGAAGCGAAGGAACCTCCTGGATCGTTTGTCCATTAAGATGTGGTAATACGCATCCTTGAGGTCTATAGAGCACATCCAATCATTCTCCCTCAGAAGGGGGAGGATAGATTGAAGAGTGACCATTCGGAATTTTTCCTTGGTTACTGACAGGTTCAAGCGGGAAAGGTCTAGGATGGGTCTCAGATCCCCTGTCTTTTTTGGCACCAAAAAGAACCTGGAGTAGAACCCTAATCCGAGCTGGTCTTGGGGGATGGGCTGGATGGCTCTTTTTCTTAGCAGCTGCTGTATTTCTGCGGCTGCGGCCTCCCTGTGATCGGGTGGTACATCGGGGAGGTTCTTGGATTGGGGGACATGGAGAATTGGTATCTTGTACCCTCTGGATATGATGCGAAGCACCCAGCGGTCTGTTGTGATGGACTCCCATGCCGCTAGATGCTTCGAAAAATGCCCCCGACTGCCTCCAGAGTGGAGCAGCCGGGCAACCCCTCAGGGTTGCTGCGTGGGCTGTTCAGAGAAAGGTTCTCTGGACCCGAAATTTCTCAGAACCCCTCTGCCCCTAGGGCGACGTCCTCCCTGTCCACCTCTGCCATGGTAGGACTGGTTGTCCGGAGCTGGTTGGGAATATTGTGATTTTCGGAACCACATCTTCTTCTGACCCTTTTGGTTCCTTGATAAGGACCGCTGGGGAGCAGAGAAGCGGACTCCGACGGCAGACAACGTCTTCCCGTCCTTCTCGCTCTGGACAAGCATTTCGCGAACAGTTTTGCCAAAAAGGGCAGAACCATCGAAGGGGGCATTCGCGAAGGACGCTTTAAAGGGCTCCGTAAAGTCGCAATGACGGAGCCAGGCCTGACGTCTCATGACTAGGCCTGCTCCGCTGGCCCTAGCGGCTCCCTCTGTGGCGTGGGACAATAGCCACATAGAGGTGTTAGAACTAGATCTTAGAGTGGCCATTCGGGTGGAGTACAATTGTTTATCCTCCTCCGACATGGACTCAGGAGGGGATGCAGCGTATTCTTTGATAAGATCCCGCTGCATCCTGATAACATGTGCCATATAGTTCAGAGACCTTACAGAGAAGGTTGCTGAACTAAAGACTCGCTTCCCTAAGCGATCCATCAAACGGGACTCTTTGCTCGGTGGATGGACTGAGGGACTCTCCTGAGCTAATTCCCTCTTTGTGGCTGCCGCCGTCAACATGGCATCTACAGGGGGGCCCTTACTCCAATGAGAACGGTCAGAGGGGGGGGCTAAGAACTCTATCAGGCCGTTTGGGAATTGGCTCCACGGTGTCCGGATCCTTCCATGCCCTGGTGGTAATAAGGTCCACCAGGGGATCGGCTGGAGGGGACACCCAGGAGGTAGACGGGCCTGCCTCGAATGCCTCCAGAAACACGGACTCGTCAGAGGAAGACTTGGGGGAAGACCACCCACCTCTGATTCTTAGCATCTCCATGATGTCTCCAAAGGAGACATCCTCAGGGGGTGATCTTGGGGAGCCTTCCCCTTCCTCCAAGTCCGTGTCCTCGGTTAAGGACTCAGGGGAGTCCACGTGCCTCCTTTTGCACTTATGCTTGCGGGGAGCTTCCTCGGGGGGGCTGTCCGAGGAGCCCTCACCAGCGACATCATGTTCCAATGGAACTATCTGTGACATCGAAGCAGGCTGTCCCTTTGGCCGGGTGATGGAAGCCTGGCCCAGCAGAGAGGGAGTGCAGGGAGGAGTCGATGCAAGGGCCGGAGATCCGGATGCTCTCAACAGAGCCCTCTCCACAACATCGAATGCCAAGGGAGAGCCACTCTCTAATGGATCCGAAAGTTGGCTCCCACTCGGATCCGATGAAGGGATCGGAGCCGGTGCCGAGACCGTCGGATCCAAGGGACCAGTGTGCTCCGACCTGGATAGAGCCGAAGGCACACTGAATCCCCAGGATCCGAAGCTTGGACCACGGCTCCGAGAGGTCGGATCCGACAGACTCGAGGGTAGGGTCGGATATGAAGTACATAGTACTGTCGGCGCCGATCCACCCCCGGCTCCAAGGCTGCTCGGCTCCAAGCACTCCGAACCCGGGTAGCGGGTCGGAGAAGGAGCAATTGGGTGGAAAAAAGGTGTCGAGCTCCCCCCCTGAGGGGGGGAGGCAAGAGCACTCCCATCTGCAGCTGGGCCTGGATGAACCTTCACATCATCCGGTCCAAGTCTGCATCAGATAGACTAAATGTGGATCTCGAAGTGGCCACCGAGGCAGGACTGGAGTGCTGCCTCGATGACCTCAATGGAGATCGGGTCTCCTCCTCCTCGGGCCCTGGGGAGAAAGAAGGGGATCGGAGCCGAAGAGGAGGAGACCTAGAAGCAATGGAGGGAGAAGCCCGCTTAGCTGGCGGGGCCGAAACGGAGGTCTCGGCCCGCCGCTTTTGGTGCTTCTCCCTCCGTTTCTCCCTCCTGGCCTCCCTGTCCTCCGACACTTTAGAGAGAGTTTGAGTCCCAGTCGGAGGCAGGGGGGCAGGAGTGGCAACCATCGCAGGCTGTGATGGAGCCACAGGAGTGGTAGAGGAAGTGGAGGCCGAAGCCAAATCCGGGGGTAGAAGTCCCACCAGGACCAGCTTCGACCTCCGCTCTTTCAGTGCCCTGGGGTTGAATGCTGCACAGATAGTACAGCCCGAGGTGAGGTGTTCAACCCCAAGGCACCGAACGCACCGAGTGTGGCCATCAGCCAGGGAGAGCTTATGGCCACACTCGGTACATTTCGAAAATATGGCCTTTGGGGCCTCAGCCATTCCCTTTTTTTTTTTTTTGGAAAGAAAAGAAAAACAAATACACACACACACAGGCCCCAAAAGCACACCACAAACACTCACACACTAGCGACCAGCGAAGGAAGGGTATTAAATAAACAAAAAAATAGGGAACCTAACTCAGACACACTTATAACAGTTAATATAAACAAAAAAAAAAGAGTTTTCTGAAGAAAAAAGTTTAGGTTATAGTCACTTATCTGGAGCTCAAGAAAAAGGATCCTGCCATCACAAGCGCGGCAAACTAGATCGGGGTCATGGAGGGTTAGCAGGGGATTATGGGTGAAGGGAGGGGCTAGGAGCTCGGATCCATTAGCTTGAAACAAGTTGCCGGCTCGGATCCGATATCGGATCCGTAACCCACAGGTTGCAGACAAATGAACATTCCTACTTCAGATTCATTTTTAAGGCTGATTCCAGGAAAGAACACTCAGTTATCTATGTCTGTGAAGGGTCAAAGGCTCAGATCATATGGAAGACAGTACGTTTTGTGTCATATAGGAAGAAAAGTGAGGTCAATAAAACCAACTAGTTATAAAATAACCCCTTGTAATTATAGAATAAAAATGGGCAATTCAAATCTGATCTGTCTGTTAAAGTATCATCTGGTTATGTTCTCCATACAAGTTTATGACTTAGGGCTAGTGTATGTAAGTGAGAAATACCTGACAGGCAGCTATGTAGAAAGCAAACAAGCAAATTGTTGCTCTACAGGCTGAGACTTCATGAAGTTTCTATAATAGTATTGAGCTTAGACTGGAGCAGTCTAAAACTGCTATATTCTCATGTAGAAAGCAGTCAGTGACGCTCTTTAGTTGAGGGTTGTATCACAGCATACCTTCTGAAGTCTAGGCTGAAAGGATCCATAACTAAGGAAGAGCTCCCTAGGGCTATATTATAAATTAGCAGGTGGTGATGGTCTATATATTGAATTCTACAGTCTTCGATTAGTCACTTGACTAGGGATATAATGGGATCATACTGTCATGCAGTATGACACTATCCTTCTTCCCTAGAAAATTTCTCACAGATTTGCTCTTCAAGATAAACACTCATTTTTTATACCTAGAGTGATTCTGGCCTCTGTACTAAATCCAGTTGTAACCATACTGACAAGGTTTAGCCATTTCACATTATACTTTCAGCTGCTCATCCTAAACTGGCTACTGAATATCATTAATAAGGGCATTCTCTATGTATAACCAGTAGTCTTTGGTTTATTTCCTTCAAGGTGTGCCCCAAGTAGAGTCCTCTGTGGTATCACTCCTGTTTGACATTACAAAAGTCATAAGCACATGATATTGGGGTACCTGTAAAGGTAACATGTAGTTTAGATTTCAGCATTAACTAATCTATCTTGAAGTCAACATGTTTATAAGTCTTGATGTCAAGCTAACAACCTGCTGGTCTTTGTGAAGCTTGATTGAGTTATTCTATTTTGGAAGTTTTTATGAGTCTATATTATTTGAACGAAATTTCAAAATCTCAATCGCTGTAAATAGCAAAAATGCCGATAATCGATGTCTGTTTTGTGAGATCGTGGTCCAGTGAAGATCGGGAAATCTGCCCTTTCCTCACTGTAGTGTTATCTCGGAGTTGGTATATATAATTAGCAGGGGGTGTAGGGGGTGCAGCCCCTCCCACACACAATAAAGGATTCGATTATCAGCATTTTCGCTATTTACAGGGATCGAGATTTTGAACTTTAGTTCAAATGATATAGACCCATTTCTGTTGCGCCTGCACTTCTCAAAGCTGTTTCTGAAAATTCTTAACAAGGCTTATAACATTTGGGGGCAGTTATTTATTTTAAAGTTTTGGTTTTCCTAGGGAAACTAATCTGCCCCATTCTTTCAGTTATTAACATTAATTCTGGACAAAACCAGCTATTTCTGAAATGGCCTTTGTGTACATGCATTTACTGCATTTAAAATCAACATGATTTATTATGAACAGGAACTTACAACCATTCAACAATAATATAATAGAAATAATTACAACTCATAACATGGAATGTGTCGTTCCTGGTTTGATGACATAATCATTCAAACCACCCTCTATTATTCCTTGATATTTCTCCAAATATTCTTCTGCTTCTACCTCCAAAAGTATCTATGTAATAATTTATATTATTTCATACAGCTTCCTACTGTTAATAATTTATAAATAACTACTTAAACTTAAACTTTCATACAGCCAGAATTCACTGAAGAACATATGAAACAACTATCTATTAATGCAATCTAGAACATCATGAATTTTCTTATAAATCTAGTACATCCATACAAATGATAACTGCAAAACAAACATTTACATTTTCTAAGTCTGTCATATATGTATTATATATTAATATATTACTAAATCTATTCTTATTTATTATCAATATAACTATATATCTTATAGATCAATATACTCATTTACTAAATCTGTACTACATCAATATATCTATCCAGCTCTGCTTCACACATTAGCATTCACTCAATAATCAATCTGAGTCAATACCACAGTTTATAGTACTAATTGTATACAAGAATGCCATACTCATTAAATATTCTAACTTCCCCAATACTGAATCATATTCCTTAAAAAATGCATCATTGTATGTGTCTTTATGTATGAAATAAACCTGGCAATAACTACTATTTTCAATAACTATTGAGATAATTTACATCTAAATTTTACCAGGTTAACACTATTGCAGCACTTTCACATTACATCATTTACTTCATGTAACTTCTAACTAATAGTAGTATTCACTCAATAGTTAATCAATGCACTAAATCATTTTAAGTACACCAGATTCATTCATTTGTCTCCTCTCTTCCTTAATGTGTGTCTACATCATGCTCATCCAATAGTTCCACCATACATCCACCACTTAAACCTTATACCAATAATGCCATACACAAGATCATAAACCAAGTATAGACATACATATGAATGAGCATTCCATGTTCATATTTATAGTTTCAGATAAAATCAGTGACATCTATTAACATTTTAAATTATCATCCTACTCAAATTATCTGTATAAGTCTGGTATCAGCATACTGTCATTTAATTCAGATTGTAATGCAGTTAACATGTTATTTCCTTGTAACACCATAGCAATATCCACTGTAAAATATAACTAAGAAAGCTATTAATATTTAAGATATGCAAAATATAGCATCAGGTTACCAAATTATTATAAACATTCATTTTTGTGTATTGGCATATATCATATTAATAGATATGGGTGCAAATTCAATAAAACTTGCTTGGTCATTTTTTTCAATGTTCGTGTTATGGTGTGATGCAAACATGGGCACAGCAGGTTTTAGATTCAGTAAAGTCCGTGTAGTGGCATGCAAGTATGCATATTCATGCTCACCAACATAATGTTTTGTGGCATGCAAATTTCATCATAAGTAGCTAAATTTTATGCTAATGAAGCAAACCAACATGGTGGAGAGATCCAACAACCCTACACACAACAGCGTAGGCTTCATGTCCATGTTGGAAGTGTAAGCAACATTTTTTTGCATACAGGAGCCTACATGGAAGCAAGGGCGTGTAGAAATCCTGAAATATGGACAGAATGCCCATGACATAAAAAGGTAAAAACAGGTATTTACTGGCCAAGGATGTCCAAAAGGATCAGGAATATGTGTCAAATCATTATAAATTTTATATTTTTATTTTAGCACAAATTTGGCTAGTGTACCCCTATGTGCTAAATGTTTTACAAAGAATAATACAAATGTAATTAAAAAGATGGGCATGATATATTGCCACAACAACTGCAGTAGTACCCTGCACTGTATCTTTAACTCTGTGGTCCCGTGCTGTTGCTCAGTATACACGACTACTATCTGTGTAGTTTCAAAGCTGTGAGCATGATTATTATGTAAGTGATGTAAAAAATCAGGGGATTTGTTGAATCACAAAAAGCAAGGATCATGTAGGGCTGTTCACTCTGTGTAAGCTCCTTCACGGTGTTTATGTTTTCCATGGATAAAAACTTCTGAGTATCACGCAAACCTGGTAAGCCATCATCTAACCTTCTCTAGTCCTGTGGTGATGACTGTTAGGTGTTGGACTAGGGGGGAGATAGCCTTGAGTTCAAGTACTGGGTATGTCAACTTTTAATCATACTGTGCTGACATTGTATATCATAGAAATGATATGCAATTTTCTGTAATTAGTGCATTCTGTACATACCATGACAATAGGGATTATATTATAAAATGTTTTACATGATTTGCTGTCATTGTGCATAGCTGCACTCTGCTGTCCATCAATGCATATAGCACAACACTGTGCCCTGCAGCAGAAGGTCTAAATCCTGTCAATTATAGCCTAAACATGTGAATGTCATTTAAAGCAGCCAATACCAGATGGTGGTCCTAATCAAAAAATGTATGAAGTATACATACAGCCTATAGTCTGTTTTTTCCTCGATACTTCAACAACATTGGAGTAGAGACTTGGAAATTTTAAATGACATAATGCTAGGGACTTCTGCAGCTATTCTACGTCTGTATGTGCTCGAGGCTGAAGTCAATGCTCCAGGTGCTGATGACAATAGGCCTAGGCTGAGAAGGAGAAGAGTGTTCAGGCCCAGGGTAACCTATAAGGTGCTACATGAGCTGGAGATTGTACAGCACTACAGGGTGGACAGGGACACATTACAAGAACTCTGTGAGCTCTACCAGCCTCAACTCAGAGCCAGAGCCAAATCGACAGGAACCCATCCCACTGGAAACTAAAGTACATGTAACCCTTAGAATATTAGCTACAGGTACTTTCCAAAGACCAACTTGGGGCATGATGGGGGTGTCACAGGCATCAGCATCAAGGATACTCCACCAGTTCCTGGATGCTATGCTTACACATGCCAGGGAACACATACATTTTTCCCCTTACAGATAGGGAGAGGACCAGCAATATGCAACACTTCTATTGTGTAGCTTACTACCCTGAAGTACTGAGTGCCATAGATTGCACTCATATACACATCAAAGCACAACCTGGTGAGTAGGGTATAATCTACATTAACCACAAGGGATACCACTCCTTCAACTGCCAAGTCATGTGCAATGTCCAGGGGATTATCTTGAATGTATGTGCTGGCAACCCTGGCAGTTATCACGACTCCCATATCTGGTAGAAATCACAGCTGTACCAGATGCCTGCTAGGGAGGATAACCCACAGGGTCATTTACTGAATGAATGCTGACAACACCCTAGAACTGTGAATGATGACACCCATCAGAAATGTACACACACACATGGAAGGACACCATAATAAGGCACATGCACAAACTAGGAACATCATAGAGCATGTATTTGGCCTTCTGAAGTCACTGTTCCAGTGCCTAGATATATCCGGTGGAGCCTTGCAGTATACTGCACACACATGTACACAAATATTCACAGTTTGTGCTATGCTGCACAATTTGATCCTGTGGAAACAGGTATAGCAGGATCAGCAAGGGGACCGAGCACACATCCCCCCACCAATGCCTAGTTCACCACAGCTACAGTCACAGGATTTGGAGGAGGAACCCCAGCTGCTGTCCCTGAAGGTAGGTGTAGGTGTGCTTGCTAGTCCCATGCTTTGGCTAAGAGACAATGCATAGCACATTCACTGACCACCTAGGGTCTAATATCTTCCTCCCACTCACATACATATATTAAAATTGATGCCAGGCAAGTCACATAACCTTTGTCTATACATAAATTGTCTGTGTACTGCTTGCATCAGACAGAGTCAGCCCTTAACTAATGCTGTGTCAGCCAACACATTTGCAAGGTAAGGCCTAAACCTACATTGTAGTTGTAATGATTAGAGGTACTGCCAGCACAGCTAGCTGGACTTTTGTAATTAATGATATGCCATGTGTGAATATTAGACTGATTTAAATAAAATGCTTGTGTTACAAATGTATTAGAACTGTATGTCATACAAGATGCTGGTGTTACAAAATCTATTATAACTGTATGTCATGTTTATATCAAACTGATTTGATATAAACCTGGTGTTATCTATGCTTTGAGGTGCCCCTGCAATAAATTTTACATTGGTCAGACAAAAAGAGCTTTTAAAGTGAGATTTTTAGAACATCTGAGAGATATAGTAAAATTTAAAGAGACTAGTTCTGTAGCAACACATTTTCATCAAGTACATCAAGGTATTTCCACTGGTTTAAGGAGGACTATTTTGGAAAAAGCTGAGCCAATGAAATATGCTTTTTCTCATGTATGTTTTAAAAACAGGCTTCTTTATAAAGAAACCCTTTATATTCTCAAATTCAGTACTTTGATACCAAAGGGTTTGAATTTGGAATTAAATTGGAGAGTTCTTCTTTAAATGTTTAATTATATAATTGATTGTTATTAACTTGATTAGATGCACTATTTATAGTGATTGTTTTAATGTCTGTGTATTCTCCTTGAAGGCAAACTAGCCGAGACGTCAGAGAATGAATACATTTCATTTTATTAGGTCACTTGTTTGTGGTTTTATTTTGATTTATACAGATGTTTGTGTTGAAAAGGAATGTGTAAAGTGGTTGTGCTTGAAATGTACCCACAGTGTTCCTTACTGGAGAGAACAGAAATGTACATGGACTATTGTAACTGTTTAAATGTATATGTTTTAACAGAGGAAACTGGAGGGTTAACCTCAGTCCAGCAAACTTTAGAAAAATACTTGAAATTAAATCACTTTTTAGTCTAGGACATAAAGATGCTATCCCACAGGTTTCAAAACAGCCAGAGATACAACGTTTGTACTAGGAAGCTTTCTGTATTGTCTTTGGGTGAACTAATTACTACTCTGGAAGTGTGGAGGAATGCAATTGTTTTATGACTTCCAGCACCTGCCAAATATCTGAGCAAAAGCCCTTGCGTGTGTATGTTTACAGGTAGGTGCTATGTCCTGCCAGCTTCCAGCAATGGGGGTTTTGCATGGGGACTAGAAGCAGATGACCAGAAACGATGTCATTCTGCAACATATCTCAGCAGTAATATTTTAGATATTATTTTAGTCTATTCATGAGACAGAGTATTCTATATTCTGTCTTAGGCCTGACAACAACAAGATGAACCATTCACCACATAATCTGCCTTACTCTATTAAGTAAGTTATTAGGGTATATAACTTTCTTAAATTCAGTCAGAAATAGTAAAGGTTAGTTTAGATATTGTTTTTTCTATTTGTCTGTGCCTATCCTGCAATGTTATTTTAAATATTTCCAGTGGTTTTAAACTCTGATATATGAATAGATACTTACTATTTTCTTCTTCTTTTATTATTTATTATTAAATATATTTAAACCTTTCATTGTGGCTGATCTTTGTAGAGATATTTAAGTTTTGAGAGTACTTGCATATTTATTTGGTGACACTGTGTGGGCCACTCCTAACTGCCTTGCTTTTTACTCAGTATATTGGGTACCCTTGGATGAGCCTTAAGGTAGCTGACAGGAGTGTCTGGTGGCAGTCATAACTACCTTATAGTCTGGGCAGAAGGGTGGATAGCTAGTAAACCTGTTCCAGCCTTTCCCAGGTGTGTGTGTGTGTGTGTGTGTGTGTGTGTGTGTGTGTGTGTGTGTGTGTGTGTGTGTGTGTGTGTGTGTGTGTGTGTGTGTGTGTGCACATGTGTAAATCAAATCTCAAAGATTGTGTTTTTACTTGGGCAGGGACATGAAGCACTGGTTGGACATTGAAGGTGCTGGAGGCCTTGGCTTGGACACTCAGATGAGATCTCAACTTTATACCTGTGCCAGTGGGGAGTTTTATTGGGGATCTGGAGAAAGAGGGAGAAACCAGCCCCGGACTGACTGTGGTCTCTGTGTGCTCTTAAGGGAGACTGGACTTGATGAAGAGAGATGTATCTAGAAATACTGTATATACCTGCTATCCTCCCAGTGAATGTCAACCCTCACATGTGCCAGTAGTAAGGATTGATGCTCCTTGATTACTGGTCCAGTGGTGGATCATCACAGTAGTATTAAACACTATTATGACATATCCTTGTATATGTCTTACCTTGTAACAGAATGCAAATATATAGTGCTGCTTTTGTAGTTAACTTAAGTTAACATGTGAGCGCACACACTTATATTACTACAATATTACCATTTGTAATTTTTATGCATAAGGCATGAAACACTCACACAGTCCAACCACAGCAGAATACTATTACATCATGCAAGAGAGAAGTTAGGAAGTGACTCCACTCCATTATAGTTTCTAACTTCAGACAACTTTGTATCCTAACAGTAAATGTGTTTTTCCCCACCACAAAAATAGGATTGTAAGATAGAGAGATGTACAGTTATAATCATATTTATGACAGGAGCTGTGTCTACTAACTGGTTTGTCTCCAAATCTAAGTCATAGAAGTACTTGCACAATATACATTGCATGTTTTTTTAGCAGTGTATGAATGTGATTTTGTGAGGAATGACCCCAGTTTTGAAAGCAGCTTCTGTGGCCAAGAGGACTAAGGCAGCCATTCTGTTTGATGATGCTTTAATGGTGTTTAGGGTTCAAATCCTGATGTAAGTTGAAGTTTTGGAGGTGTTTTTGCAATAGTTTGTGTTTTTACAAACTGTGGCTACGTGTCCCATAATGTTTTAATTTTTATATTTTTAGTACACATTTGTTCAAAGCGTTGTGTGCTGACAGCAGTTTTAATAAGGCTTAAATGTTTTGCGCAGAAAAGAAAATATGCAGATAAGAGGTATATATTGCCCATAGCAATTGTAAAATCACAGCCTGGAGTACTGAGAGGGATGGGCTGCAGTAAGACGTATACATTACATAATAGGAAGGCTGGATGTTAGCAATGTACCTCGTGTTTGCACACTGCTTACCAATGTGGAAAGAGGTAGAAGAGTGAAATGCACATGTGTGTACACTTAGTGCAATACTCATTTCACTATACCTAACTATCATAGCTGTCAACTGTCCAGATTTATGAAGAATATCCATATTTTTACATAATATGTGTAGTTTGTTCCCCATAAAATGTTTGTTTATACAACATTATTGCTAAAGACAGAATTTTTGCTTAGACAGAATTAGCAAGTGAGCTGGTGGCACTGCAATTATCTATAAGGACACAACCTAGAAAGATTAGATGACCACCCCCATGATACAAGTAGCTCAGAAGTACTTGTATGCAGCCTACAGCTAAACAATAATAAACTCATCATCATCCTCGCAGTCTACATCCTCCAGGCAACAATTCAGCAATAATCAAAAATCTCCTTAACTGAGTAGCAACCAGCTTTAACCTATAAACAATCATTGCCAGCAATTTCAACCTAGACTGGTCTTCCTGTTCTTCTGAAAACCCAACAAACTATAGTAACCTCTTTGTCTTTATACAAATCATCTCCACCCGAACTAGGACTGACAAACGCAGAAAAAAACAATCCACACTTGACTGGATTCTCACAAACAGACCCTGCATATGCCCCCACTCAGGGTGTCTCACAGATGCCTCCAGTAATCACAGACCCACCTACCTCCTAAGACACAAAGCAAACCCTAAAAAATCCATTATATACAAGCATATCCATAACACAAAGAATTTCTCCACAGACATTTTTAACTCCCTCTTGTAACAAAGTGATTGATCTCCACTAAAATACCTTCATTTAGATAATGCAACTCAATACTTTAACTGCACATTCCTAGAAATCCTAGACAAGGTAGTTCCCAAGAGGAAAATCCACATAAGTAGTAAACCAATCCCCTGGCTAACTAAACACTCTAAATTCCTTATGAAGCAAAGAGACAGAGCATGCTCCCACTACCTGGCCAACAAAAAACAAACAACCCTCCAAAACTACAAATGATTAAGAAACACAGTCAAAAAGCAAATAAAGGCAGACAAAAAAACTACTATTCAACAGCCCAAATGAAACATCAAAATACCCCCCCCCCCAATTTTGGCCCTCTATAAATCAGCTTCTCAATCCCAAACATTCATCAACCCCCTAACCCCTCCACCTCTAACACCACTGAAAGCATAGCCAGTCAATTCAACTCTCTGTTTACTAATTGCATACTGTCCCTACTAAATCATAACACTACCAGTCCACTAACTATACCCACCACCTCTGCCAACAATCCTGGAGCATTTAGCCTTACATCAATACCTACAAGTTACATTAACAAACTTTTCCATCAACTGAAGCCTTCAACTCTAGCAGATGACCTCCTTCCCAATGATTTCCCAAAGTTGGCAGCTAACGCCATTACTTAACCAGTCTCCCTACTAATAAATCGATCTATCTCTGAGCAATACATCACCAAACTCTAGAAGATATCCCATATAATTCTCCTATGCAAAGGAGGCACATTAATCCTCTTATCAAACTACAGGCCCATCACAATACTTCCTCCCCTTATTAAAATCCTCTAGAAATGCATACATTCACAAATCCTACCCTACCTCCTAAACAATAATGTCCTCTCAGATACACAACACATTCCTCTCAACCTCTTAGAGCAAGAAGTCTGGACAAAGCCATAAGTAAAAGTGGGACAAAGGCCCAAAAATAGGGACAATTTTTAAATATTGCTCTTACAAACTTAGAAATTTGATAATAGGTTTTGCATTAGCATGAATTTCCTGAAAGATATGAAGTCCAAAACTCAAATCTCTGTCATTATTTTCAAACTTCAATCTTAAAAGATTTGCCACTAATTTGCCAGAAAACCACAATTTTATGAAAAACAGACCAAAAATATGAAGTAAAAATCTAGATATTCTGCAAAAATCTGTACAGTTGAGAGGTATGACACATGGCCTCACACCCAAGCATAGTACCACATCTGCCCTAATTAACTTCACAGATATAGTCAACCAATCAAGAAACAATTCCCTGTATATTTCAGCAGTTTTCATAGACATGTCAAAAGCATTTGACACTGTCTCACACCAAAAACGTCTGTACCAATTAGCTGTCTTAAACTTTTCACATTCCACCATATAATGGTTCCATAGCTACATGTCAGACAGACAGAAAGCTGTTAAATGGCTAGACAATATATCCCCACTATTACCAGTCTCTGTAGCTGTACCTCAAGGTTCCATACTTGTCCCACTTCTCTTTAGAATATTTACAAATTATCTCAATTCAACCACCACATCAGCTAACATTATACACTATGTAGATGATTCTACACTCATCTGCTCAGCCTCCTCACTCCCAGAACTCTTGCAAAAAATGCAAAAACATTTACTGATGTTGAACACTACCTTTCTGCCAGTCAACTAATACTTATCCCCAGCAAGACCAAACTACTATTATTTACAAACAATAAAACACCTCAACCGCCCATCCCATTTGCCATCTACTCCATTAATAACACCAAAATAGAGCCAGTAGACTACATGAAACTATTAGTTGTTACCATTGATAAATCCCTCAGTTATGACCTGCACATATCCCAAACAATCAAAAAGGTCCACATAAAACTCGGAGCACTCCATAGAGCCAAACCATTCCTCACCCAAACCAACAAAAAAAACATTGCCCGAAGCCATCTACTATCCACTCTGTTATATGCCTCCCCAGTTTTCAAAAATTTAAAGAAAACAAACCTAAATAAACTGGAAGCCTGCTACAACAAAATAGCCTAGTTTGCCATCAACCTCCCATACAGAACACATCATTGTTCCACTCTCCACAAACTAGACTGGTTGGAACTCCCACATTTATTGTATCTCAACCAACTCACAATTTGCCATTCCATCATCTACCTACCAGACAAATGTCCAGCCCTTAAGAACCCAGTAAATCCCTACACTTCCAACAGCACCCTTCGCTCATCTGACAAACTTCTTGTAGAAATCCCCAAAGCCAGTAATAGCTGTGGGAATAGCTTATTCTCAAAATACATCTCCAAAATTTGGAATTCAATTCCCCATTCCATTATTTGCACAGCTAACCCCTCCAAATTCAAAACCCTTCTCAAGTCCCACTTTACCAATAACTGGCTATGGCCCTGCTTTACACCTGGTTGACCTCTAAGTAATTTTTAGCACTCTTCTTTTTGAACTCAGTTCCCCAGTCCATTCTTTGCACAGCTAACCCCTCCAAATGTAAAACCCTTCCAAGTCCCACTTTACCAATAACTGGCTATGCTCCTGCTCTACACCTGGTTGACCTCTCAGTAATTTTCAGCACTCCTCATCTTATATTATTCATCTCATATGTTTGCTTTTTATTCTTCCTTCACTCCTTCCTTGGATCCTAACTCCATCATAATATTGTATATTTTGATATTTTAATTATTTAATTTTGGTGAGACAACCACTTCACCACTACATTGAAAGTTATTAATGTGTTCTTATGTGTTCATTCAAGAATCAGCAAGCATAATGTGTAATTTGTGTTACTAACCATCCTTACTGCATTATTTGTATTACTGTTGCTTGTTTTATTTTTATTTTTCAAGGCAATTGTATCACTGTTTTGTTTTCAAGAAACTTTTATCACTGTTTACTATGTAACCTGTTTTTTAAATTCTATGTTTACACTGTTTATTATATGACACTTGAGCAACTGTATCACTGTTTACCATGTAACCTAATTTTTTTAAATTCTGTTGTTTACACTGTTTATTATATGTAACTTGGGGCTTTTCTCCTCGGACCTCTGCTGAAACCGGGCCTGTTTTTGGGCTCAGTCTGACACTCCCTGTAAACAAATGTAAAATAAAAATAAATAAATCATTGGAATTAAGTCAGAAAATAATGACATACATTTCATTTGTGGATGTCATACCCTTCAGAAAATGTATGCTAATGCAAAACCTGTTATTCCATTAACATTAGTTTGTAAGGGCAACATTTTAGCATTAACCATATTAATTATGGCTTTGGGCAGATTTCATGCTCTAAGACGTTGAGAGGTATGCTAACTATTACAAAACATACATAGATCTGTGTTCTTATTCTTCTATACTTCCCAGATGTGGAAACATTGCAAACTGAGGGCACACTATAACTATTCGTAGAGACAGTTAATAAACATCCATGTGTTTCCTCACAACCAACTTCAACAACAATCAGTACAACCATGGGATCTCCTTAATTCTACAACATATGCATCTACCACAAGACAAAGGTGCAATATATAATGTTGTGTGCTCCCTCATGGACACAGCCATATAGTTGTGCTCACAGGCTTGCATTGCCAAAGGCAAACATCCAAATATGCTCAATAAGAGACTCAAGCTGTTACACAGCTATGCCTTCAAAACAGTATAACAGTGTTATTGTACTAGCCTCAGATGACACTAAGGACTGATGTGCCTATTCAGACCTCTCAAGCTGGTGTTACCTACATCCCTTGATGATGTCATGTACTATAAGTTCACATTCAGTCAGACTTGTGTAGTGGTGCTTGCATTAAAAACTGTGTTCTTTAATTTGTGCACTTATGTAGGGGGTTGGTTCTCACTGTAGTAGTGTGTGTGAGTGTCTCTATAAATAAGACTGTGAGTGTGTATCCAACACTGGCTTGGAAAATGGCATGGTTTTGCTCTGTTTTTGTTCTTGCACAAACATCCATGTCTAGCAGTCCTCTAAGCTCATGTCCCCCACAGGGTTTGCTGATGTCATCTACTATAAGATCAACTGCAGTCCTGTTAAAGTCAGATTTGTGCTGTGTGTTAAATGTTGTGTTCTCTGGTCTGTAACCTTAGATAGGTAGGGATTCTAACCTCACTGCAGTCAACTTTGTGTGTGTGTGTGTGTGTGTGTGTGTGTGTGTGTGTGTGTGTGTGTGTGTGTGTGTGTGTGTGTGTGTGTGTGTGTGTGTGTGTGTGTGTGTGTGTGTGTGTGTGTATGTGTGTGTGTGTGTGTGTGTGTGTGTGTGTGTGTGTGTGTGTGTGTGTGTGTGTGTGTGTGTCTGTCTGTCTGTTTCCATAAAGAATAATGGGAGTGTGTACCCAACACTGCCTTGGAAAATGGAATGGTTTTGCATTGCTTTTGTGCTTGAACAAATGCCCATGTCTAGCAGTCCTCCAACCTGTTCCACAGGACCTGCTGATGTCATCTACTATAAGATCAGCTGCAGTCTTACTAAAGTCAGACTCATGCAGTGGTGTGTCTGTTATGTACTGTGCTATTTAGTCTATAAACATAGATGGGTAAGACTTCTAATCTCAAGGCACTACTAGGAGCACAGTCTCCATGGGATCAGATGACATTCCAAGCTGTGTTCTTCATGTGCTGCAACAGTGCGTTACTCCACTAGGCACCATATTCAACCACATTCTGAGTACTGCTGTTGCCCACACTGAATGGAATACAGTGGCCATTTCCCACCCACACAATGTAGTATAGGCAACATGCAATTGGAATTATAGTCCCATAACCATATTCAACCTTCGCTTTAAGGCAATGGAAACAACCTGCATGCATTTCAGACAAAAAGGAAATGGGTGACCTCCAAACAGTAAATCTGTTCCAGTTAGCTGTTCACATGGGCAGCTTGTGCCTGCAAAATCTGTGGAAAATCAAGACTGTGAGCAGAGACATATACAAGACTGTGCACTCATCTAATCTTGCCTATGCCAGGCCCTTCAATGCAATCCAACATTTGGTCTCAATGAGAAACTAACCTTGGTGAATATCACACCTTCTGATAACAGGTGCATTGTAAATCAGATCACAGACCAGCAATACCCAGTCAAAGTGGGAGACCTCACCTCAAGCAGCAGACCTGTCACCTGTGTGGTAACAGATGTGTCAGTGCTGACTCCCATCTTGCTTGCCATATACTGATCAAAAGGCCAAAAAAAAAACAGAGGATGTGTGGCAAAACATCTTTGTGCCACCAGTGACTACTGACAAAGCCATGGGTGTTATAACAACTGCACAAACATGCATCACCATACCCTGTGTTAATAAATGTTCCTGATTATTTAAAAATAACACAGAATACAGTATTTCCAAAATCTGCATCAGTATACAATGGAACACACTCTGACTGCAAAATGTGTGTACTGTGAGAAGGAAGCCATTGTATATCTTACATCCGATTAGCAAAAGCTTTACATCGCCAATAACTATACTCATCCATCATCAGCCCTATTAATGTCTATAATCCTCCTTTTGATAAGTATTGTCCCAGACACCTGCAGGACATTGACAGACCTCAGACAGCTCTGAGTAATAAAACATCAGAGGGACTCCAACATGTGTCTTCTGTGGGCAGAATGAAGTACCTGTCAGTATATGCAGCATCATATATATGGCTTTGAGGCAGAATATGTAAGCATTACATGACTGTCTTTGGGGCAAATGGGATGAATATGCTGCACATCCTTAAGTCATATGGGACCACAGGCACCTGTTCCAGGGACCTCAATGTACACAATGACATACATAGGACATGTTCAGCAGGCACACACGTCTCAAAGGTTGTCAGTCATCTTCATTAAGCTTTCAATTTATGTCAAGCAAAGCACATCCATTAACCTGCTTGAGCACAGGCTGGCTGACTTGATGTGAAAATGTTATCTGCCATGGATCACTGCTGATTCTATGGTGGGCATGGGTGGTCCTTTCTGTAAGAATCATGGCCATGCATTATATCTTCCATTGCATATTATTTTGTGATGTATCAGCTACAGTTCTAAACATCATCAGGCCAATACCCTTGTCAAAGCCTATGAATCTCGGAACCTATAGTGATGTTCATGAAAAAAACAAAACATTATACTGTATTACTTCTTTGAGCTTTGTCTGCAGTGCTTACATACAATCCAGAGCTTAGAATATGATGGGTTGACTTTGGATGTGCACACATAAGTTAGCACTAAACAATCTTTAAAGAGAAGGTTAGATATATTAATGAGACACATGCCATTGACTGACTTTGTAAGCCTTACAAAAACATCAACTACAAAGTAGAGGAATTATTATGCTAGCAGTTGTCTAACTGGCTAACTACAATATAACTGATGGTTACAATTATCAGACCAACAGCACAAATGCAGATATAAAAGACATATTAAATGTAGATAGTCACTCTGTTCATCAGACACATATGGTAGCTGAGTCTATATTAGAACACCGAACATTCCAAATGTCGAGTGTTCTAATATAGAACCCTATGAATCGAAAATTCAAAACATCAAACATACAGAACAGCAAATATAATATAACTGATGGTTACAATTATCAGACCAACAGCACAAATGCAGATATAAAAGACATATTAAATGTAGATAGTCACTCTGTTCATCAGACACATACGGTAGCTGAGTCTATATTAGAACACCGAACATTCCAAATGTCGAGTGTTCTAATATAGAACCCTATGAATCGAAAATTCAAAACATCAAACATACAGAACAGCAAATTTTTTCCTAGGGAATTTGCTGCTCCAAAACACATACACACAACACAAGCACACCAAACAAACAGCAATCCACACACATACACCTAAACTCTTACACCTAACCCTACACTAAACTATACATGCACCACTAACTATCCACTTACCTTAACCCAAACCCTAATCCTAAGGTCCGTCACTATCCCACAGTCACCTCACCCGCGCCCTAACTCTAACTCACCAACCCCACCCTAACCCTCATGTCCACACAATAGCACACTTACCTGACCCGCGCCCTAACCCTAACCCGCCCTAACCCTCACGTCCACACAACCGCACACTTACCTGAACCTGACCCGTAACTTTCCACCACAGTGCTGAAAATACCGAAGCAACAGAAACGGACAACCAAATTCTTTCCCTAAAAATTTGGTTTTCTGTTTCTTCGATATTTTCAGCGTTCGCTGAAAATGGGTCGATATTAGAACACTCAACATTTTGAACGTTCAGTGTTCTAATATAGACCCCAGTAGCTTTAGTATCCCTAAAGCTAGAAGATAGACAACAGGGATGTGGCACAGTCATCACTTGCACAGGGTGGTTTGTGGGGATGCAGGAGTCCTAGGTCAACATAAAGCATTAGTGAGTGTGTGTGTGTGAGTCAGTAAGGGCAGCAGCCAACAGGGAACATGTAAATGTAGCATGTGTGTCAGTAAGTGCCCTAAATGTGACATTGGTATGTGTGCATATGCATGAACACAGCCAAGTTCAGTGCTAGCCCTACATGTCCGTATGTTGGACAGCTGTAAGCCATGCATGTTATAGCTAACAGTTCATTGTCTTTTTCCCCAACCACAAGAACTGTCTCTGCCAGGAGTTGCACTGGCACCTCCATGTCCAAGTTCTGATGGTATGCTACTACCTGAGGGTAACTGATGTCTGCTAGGTGTCCTCCCTTCACAGGAACAGCCAGGACGATGACCCCATGGCCTGCTATGACAGCACACTCTCTGATGAAGCAGCAGATGTACTGCCATTACAGGAGGTTGATCAGGCACAGCCCTATTGGCTCTGAGCAGATTTAGTTGCTGACTTACACCCATGAGGACAACGTTCCCTTGTCAGCAGATGTTCCAGGACATGCTCTGTGTTCCCTCATGGACATGCCCTATTCATACGTGTTATTGAACCAATGCAGAGCATCAACAACATGGTGGAGGCAGTCACTGTGTCAGATTGTGCCACATCTAGAACCCTGAGCATTCTTTTGGAGTGACGTTCTGAACGTGCCTGTGCCTCCATTATGGCCCTAAACATATGCTGAGTGACACATGAAGAGACACTTGCACCAGGTGGTGGATGGACAGCAGACCTCTGACGAGCACCCCTATAAATCCACCTGTGAGGCACCTTGCTGATAGTTTGGCTATGGACAGTGTCAAAAGGCACTGAAGCTGTGGTAGCTACACTTCCCAGGTCTATGTTGTCACCATCCAACTGTCCAATATCTGTGGCCTCATGGGACTGGGTATGCGTAGGCATACTGGCTGTGTCTGGGGGTCCTGAGTGTGGGCACTGGATGTCAGTTTCTGTGTCAGATTCACCCTCTGCATCACCCAACTGTGCCTCACTTTGGCCACCACCATCATCAGACTGATGAGACACTGACATCAGGTGGTACAGGGGACGCAAAACCGCTTCCATGTTTACCTGTACTAAAAAGAAAAACAGGAAGACATTAATACCTACACTACTATGTTGCAATTTACACTGCTGTTACTATTACAAACATTTAAAAATATCAGCTACTTACAGTAAGAAGTGTGGACAAAGCCATAAATAGTGGTTGTACAAAGGCTAAACAATATGGACAAATATGACATAATATGCTCCTACAAACCGAAACAGCTGATGCAATAGCAGGTTTTGCTTCACTATGACACATCTGAAGGGTATGCAGTTTGAATGTGAGATCTGTGTCATATTATTTCATGTTTACAGTCATTGTCAGTAATCTGCCAGTCAGCTACTATGATCTTAAATACAGGCCCAAAATATGATTACCAAACCTTGACAGTCAGCAAAAATCTGTGCAGTGGACATGTATACAAACAGTACTGAAATACATACAGCACACCTGAGAGGACAGTATAATAGATATGTGTGAATATATATATATGGGTCTACTTCATATGATTGAAAGCTCATATGATCGACAAACTTTTCAGAGAGACCAAAACACCTAAAGCTCAAAACACCAAAAACTCATTTGATCGAAACTCATAACATCGACACATGAAATTCAAAGCATTATTCCCTTTCCCCACTGTAGCGCAACCCTGGAGTTAGAATAAATAGTTAGGGGGGTGTGGGGGGCTCTGGCCCCCACATTATTTAGATAAATATTGTAAATTATGTTATAAGTATCCACGTGTATGTTTAAAATTTATTATATATGTGGGGGGCTTTGCCCCCCACACCCCCCCACAACGCCCCTACCAATTTATTCTAACTCCAGGGTCGTGTTACAGTGGGGAAAGGGCATAATGCTTTGAATTTCATGTGTCGATGTTATGTGTTTCGATCAAATGAGTTTTCGGTGTTTCGAGCTTTAGGTGTTTTGGTCTCTCGGAAAAGTTTGTCAATCATATGAGCTTTTGATCATATGAAGTAGACCCATAAATATATATATATATATATATATATATATATATATATATATATATATGTGTGTGTGTGTGTTTGTTGGACTAGTGAATGATTGTGATCCCTGGCTGTTGCAGGAGCACTATCATGGATCAGATTACAAATCGGATGCATGCAATAGTTTGGCCCGGGATTTGTCCACTGTTACTGGTATCCCCCACACTGGCAAACAGTGCAGAAATCACTATTGAGACCTCAGGATGAGGAAGAGGGACACCCTTGAATGTTGAATTGATGAATGTAGGACTGATGGCTCTCCACAGATGTGTGAGCATCGCTTACAGGCACTGTTTGAATGATGAAGCAGCTGCATCTGTTTCTGATTGCTGATCTTACTGTGTGTAAAAAGAAAAGGGGATGATAGGACAGTGGTTAAATGGGTAGAATGCGGGGGGGGACAAAGTGAAAGGAAGGTAGTACTCTGCAGGAAGGGTATATGAAAGAACTATAGCTACCCATTTCTTCAACAGTAACAACTGGGCACATGTACACATTTTTAGCTGTATTTGGACTGTAACCTCCAGAGAGAAGGGTGACAACAACATAATTGTGTTGTGAAGCCAATTGGGCAAAATTAGTTTTGTCAAGTAGACACATATGTGAAATGGAGAGCTATGTATGGGACAGACAGGTGCCCTTTTTATTTATTTTTTTTTTAAAGGAGAGAGTGGAATGTTGGGGAAGGAATATTGGCAAGTCTGGGGCAGACAAGTTGTAAAGGTGAAGAAGCATTTGCAGACAGAAAAAATGTTCAAGATAAGGACAGGGTCAGTGAGGGGGGATAAACACTTGATTGGGGTGGGGTGGGGGAATCGAGGCAACATGGACATCAGCATGTTAACAGTGTGACTCAGGTCCTCACCAATTGGACTGTCAGCACTGTTCCATCACTACTCCACTAGCTGCAGTGGCTGACATCTTAAGCCAGTCTGATGTACAGGGATAGACAGCATGTTCTCCATCCTGTGTAGGTATGTGCCCACTGTCTGGTGCATAATCTTATGCACCACATCTGGTAACTCCGCACAGGTGATGTATGCACCCCCTCTGCCTCTGGTCCCACAGAATCCACACACCTGACCCACTGGGACAGATCTACCTGAGGCTCCAGGGAGGGCAGGGGCTGCAGGGGGCTGCCACCAAATGGCAGCCCAGAAGTGCTAGGACTTGATACTGCAGCTGGTGGAACAAGGGTAGGTGGATCACCAGGAACCATCCTACCCTGCTGTGCTGTAGTAATAACATAAAGAAAAAACAAGAACAAACATGAAATAAAACGTGAAATGAAAGTAACCAAAGAATTTACAAAAAGAAAAAAAAAAGATAACAAACATTATAAAAGAAGGATACCTCTCAACATCTTAGACCAAAAAATCTGGACAAATGCTAAAATGATGGGGAGACAAATAGGGACAGATTTTAAATATTGCTCTTACAAACTTAGAAAGTTGATAGAATAATAGGTTTTGCATTAGCATGAATTTTCTGAAGGCTGCGGAGTCTTAAACTCAAATGTTTATCATTATTAAATGACTTCAATCCTCAGCTATTTGCCAGAAAGGTAGCGATTTTAGGAGGAACGCACCAAAAATATGAGGCAAAAATCTGGACATTCTGTGATAATCTGTACAAACAGAATGATACACAATGAAAATTTAAAATAAATAGAAGATAAAATTATACATAATAAACATAACGTAAGAAATAATAAAAAAGGATATAATAAGGTTAAATATGATTAAAAATAATATCATGTTAAATATGATTAAAGAAATAATATTATAATAATAATAATAAGAAGAATGAAATCATAATAAAATAAGTAATCCAGAAATAACAAAAAGAACACATGGGGTGGGACGAGAGGAAAAAAAGGAGACATTAACAACTTCACACATTATACAACCAGCTT
Organism: Protopterus annectens; assembly: GCF_019279795.1. Classification (NCBI taxonomy): domain Eukaryota; kingdom Metazoa; phylum Chordata; order Ceratodontiformes; family Protopteridae; genus Protopterus; species Protopterus annectens. Next base: position 1,589,074,127 of record NC_056739.1, on the reverse strand, counting down.
TCAAAAATAACTTTTATTTATTCTCTTACAGTGTACTTTAAACAACAACAACTACTAAGATATCCCTTTATTACTTGGACTACATGTACAGTGCTTACATGTGACAGCAAGAAATTGCAGCCACAGGTCTGGAGGTCTGCACTACATATGTATAATGATGATTACATGACAGTACTATATTTATATTGATGAAAAGCTAACGCAGTATTGTAATCAGATGATTTTTATATTTCCAGAACCACGTAGTTGCAACTTCAAAAAATAAACTACAGTAAACTACTATGGAAACCACGAACGTCACTGCTCAAACAACAATATATAAAAAACGTTTTATTAAAAACAAAGTTAAGCGCTTTCATCTATGCAATAGACTTCATCAGAACACTTGAATCAAAAGACTAAGAGTTTAAATACAATCATACAACCAATGACATTCTGTTATTTGAATTTAAACAAAGCCCAATATGTCATCACTTCCCCATTCATGAATATGTAAATACTAAAATGTTGCCAAATTTACATAAATCACATCCTAGCTTCAATTATAGGTTTAATAGGTATGTTGTCATTAATACCTGGTATGGTGGTGGCATCCAACAATATTTGCCATCTCACCTCCTTTTCACTCAATAATGCTTTCATATTCCCCCCCTCTATGGTGTGGGAATAGAACTTCCAATAGAGCAAACTTAAACATATCACATTCAGGATTATCCCTTATATGCCTATATAGGGCATTATTAACATCCCCTTTTTTAATGGCATATAAATGGTCATATATCCTATCTTTCAAACGTCGTCCGGTTTTACCCACGTAAAATCCGGGACATTTTGTACACTGAGCAAAATATACAACATTCATAGTTTGACAATTGCCTTTCATGAAGCTAAGTTTAGTTTGACTCCTATTACCAACACACAATGTAGGTTCTTCTAATATAGCAAAACATTGTTTGCATCTACCACATTTTGTAGTGCCAGTCTTACATGGCTTTATATACATATTACCTTTATATAATCTATTTCTCATTTTACACCCAATTTTATGCACAAACCTAGGGCCATCTCCCACCAATCCATAAATATCTGGATCACATTTCAGAATACTCCAGTTATTCTGAATAACGTTCTTAACATTTATGGTGTTTTTATTATAAGGCAAAATACAAGCCTTATTTAATTCATTGGTGGTTGTCTCCTTCCCCTTACCAATATCTATACTTAACTCCACACCTAACAATGGCTTGTATTTTTTACCCCACTCACTGCTGACATATGTAACAGCATCTTCCACCACTGAGGGGGGTTAACCTCTTTCCTTAAATAGTATTCCTATATATTGTAACTCCTGTAACATTTCATAATTCATCGACAACCACCTTCTCAAAACTAGCCAATAATGGATTAAGCGGGGGAGTAAAGGTACTTCTTTTTTTCAGCTGTATATCTGGTCTCTTCAAACCTGCATCTTTAAAGTATATACCAAGATTTAATTTATGTAAGAATAACTTGAATTCTATAATATTGTCCACTACATTAAATCTCATATTGGGTACAAATTTAACCCCTTTTCTAAATAAAGCAAAATGTTCATCTTGTAATGAGAGTGTGGTGTAAATATAGATATAAAAGTTACCCTTCCTGGTGTAATTATAGATATAAAAGTTACCCTTCCTGGTGTAATTATAGATATAAAAGTTACCCTTCCTGGTATAATTATAGATATAAAAGTTTCCCTTCCCATATTTGATTTCATTATGCTTTACTATTTCCTCACCATCGGTATTGCTCATCTTTTCACTCTGTCTTCCCTGTAATTGGGGGATTGGAAGTTCCGGGTATTCCCCCTTCTTCTTCCTACATGCTCCCATTCTGTTTCCTCCCCCCAAAAAGATTGAAAATCCTCATATTGTGGTCTGTTTGACCTCACAGATTCTCTTGGGTGCCTAGTTGAAACAGCCTGTGTTCTCTTCACTTTATGTACCTTTTTCCAAACATAGACTTTACCTTCCATATATTGTGTCAAGTCTCTGTGAAGCTTGGCACATTTCCTATTAAAAATGTTTTGATTATTACTTTTAGCATATTGGTACTGTTTATCATATAAATGATGCCATTCATCAAATAATAAATCCTGGGTGATACGTTTGTTTAATATTTCAACTTCCTTCACTAATTTGCATACGTGGGTAAAACTGGACAACGTTTGAAAGATAGGATATATGACCATTTATATGCCATTAAAAAAGGGGATGTTAATAATGCCCTATATAGGCATATAAGGGATAATCCTGAATGTGATATGTTTAAGTTTGCTCTATTGGAAGTTCTATTCCCACACCATAGAGGGGGGAATATGAAAGCATTATTGAGTGAAAAGGAGGTGAGATGGCAAATATTGTTGGATGCCACCACCATACCAGGTATTAATGACAACATACCTATTAAACCTATAATTGAAGCTAGGATGTGATTTATGTAAATTTGGCAGCATTTTAGTATTTACATATTCATGAATGGGAAGTGATGACATATTGGGCTTATTTTAAATTCAAATAACAGAATGTAATTGGTTGTATGATTGTATTTAAACTCTTAGTCTTTTGATTCAAGTGTTCTGATGAAGTCTATTGCATAGATGAAAGTGCTTAACTTTGTTTTTAATAAAACGTTTTTTATATATTGTTGTTCGAGCAGTGACGTTCGTGGTTTCCATAGTAGTTTACTTATTTTTATATTTCGGTAGTATGGTATTTCAAGCTACAAAAAGTGGCCACACAAATAGTGTCCACTGTAATACTGGGAATGTGCAACTGTTGCTTTGTGTGTCAGACCACACCTCTCCACTGTTTACAGTAGGATATCTTGACATATCATAAAATACTGGGTGTACAAGGACCCATAATTAGGAACATACTTCAAATGTTGCTATCACACATATGGATAGTTGCATAGGATTTGATTTAACATAACATTCTGACACTCATATATTTATTGAGTTCAATATAAAGTACTTGCCAGACAACCATGAATCCTAAAATGACCAGAGAAAAGCAGTGATTCTTAAATCTAGGGTTTCAGCAGATAGAAGTAGTATTGAAAGCTACTGTGCAGATATGCATTAAAAAATTCATAACAAAGTCTGATATAGCAACTAATCTATCTGTAACTGTTAAGATTGCAATAATAGTGCTTTATATAAAAAGAAGTTATGTTCTTACAATAATGTCCCATCTGTGTTGTTGATCTTCATTCATTCTTGACTGCTGGGTTTCAGTTCTGTCCTTGGAACCGACTCAGCCGTTGTAACAAGCTCATACCAGCCAGAAACTTTCGAGCTAAGGCTACCCATAGTGCCTCTCTTCCCTTCCCCTCAGATCGAGTTTTTCCCATAGAAATAAATGTAGAAATAAATGTAGAATATTTGTCTGAGCAACTGCCCTACTACAATACCAGGACTAGATCCCGAATCTCCAGGAGTCTTTGGAGGGGGTTAGACAGTGGGATGTCAAGAACAAATGAAGATGAACAACACATATGGAAAGTTATGGTTAGAACATAACTTCTTTATCTGATGTTGTTAATCTTCTTCATTCTTGACTGTTGGCTAAGAGTACTTAGCTACTTTATGTCCTGGGAGGCCCTATGGAAGGATATTCCTGAGCACCATACAGCCAAAGCATGCTTTTCTCCTGGAGACCATATCCAATTTCTAATGAGTGATAAAGGTATGCGGGGTAGCCCAAGTGGCCACTGCACAAATGTCATCCATAGAGGCTCTAGAATGAAAAGCTACTGAAGTGGCAGCTGATGTGGTAGAATGATCCTTGACCTTTCTTGATAGAGTCAGTTTATTTTGGCCATAAACAAAGGTGATGTAATCTCTCAACCATTTTGATAAGGTAACTTTTGAAATTGGTTTGCCCAGTCAAGTGCCCGCAAAGGACAAAAACAATTGGTCTGATTTTCTTAACAATTTCATTCTATTCAAGTAAAGGTGTAATTGTCTGTGCGTATCCAACAAATGTAAACAATATTCTCCCTTGTTTGAGAAACTTGGAAAGAAAACTGGCAGGTCTATAGTTTGGTTAATATTTGAGTCCGATACAACCTTAGGAAGGAAAGAGGGATTGGTTCTAAGTGATACTCTCTCTTTGTGAAAAATAATGTATGGATGTTTCACACATAAAGCTTGCAATTCTGATATTCTCCTAGCCAACATAATTGCTACCAGGAAAAGGGTCTTCCAAGATAAGAATTTGATATCATATATGGCTGCTGATTCAAAGGGTTGATGGGTTAAACTTTGCAAAACTAATGTTAAATTCCAAGGTTCGATGGGTATTTTAAAGGGTGGTTTCAAATTCAAGATGCCTTTCAAGAAGGTTTTGCAAAGGCGATGAAACATTCAAGAAAGGTAATCAAAACCATTATGAAAATTGGAAATAGCAGCTAAGTGAACCCTAATAGTAGAAGCTGAGGCTTCTGACTGGAAAATAGTTGACAAATATTCTAAAACCTTGTCAATTCAGGCTGAAAAAGGGTCAGTTTTCTCTCCAAGAGACCACAGAACAAATCTGTTCCATTTACTTAGATAAAGTTTTCTGGTCGATGATTTATGGGAAGCCAGAAGAATCTTCTGAACTGGGGAAGATAGATTTTTCTGCCTGGCAATTACTAGAAGTGGAGGTACCAAACTGTCAGCTTGAGACTGTATAGGTTTGGCTGGACCATCCCCGGTGGATGAGACAACAGGTCAAGTTGGGTCTTGAGTCCATGGATGGTGAATCAGGTGAGGCCAGAGAAAGGGGAAACAGATTTGTTGGGGCCAATAAGGCACAATGAGGATTACTCTGCTTCTCAGCCATTAGGCCTTCATCAAAAATTGGGGAATAAGGGGGAAAGGTGGAAAACTGCCCTGGGGCCAATCATGTAGAAGAGTATCTCTTGGGGACTCCCTCTGAGGGGGGGACAGGCAAAGAAGCTGCTGCATGTGTGGTTTATGGGAGATGCAAATAGGTCACAGTAAGGCTGACCCCAGTGATGAAATATCTTCATCGCTACCCTGGGATTGAGAGACCACTCATGATGCAGGAGAATGCATCTGCTCAGTTTGTCCGCAGCCACTTTGGAATTCCCTGGAATGTGCATTGCTATCAGAAAGTGGTTGGATGCTATCGCCCATTGCCACACTCTTAGGGCTTCCCAACATAAAGGGTAAGATCTAGTTCCACCCTGTTTTTTTGATGTACCAGACTACTGCCCTGTTTTCTGATTGGATAGCAATTGTCCCCAAAGGAAGAATTGATTGAAATACCTGCAACACTAGAAGCATGGCCCTCAGTTCTAGGATGTTTATGCAAATTGGCCTCTGAGAGGGACCAAGTGCCTTGGACTGTCTTTCCCTGAAAATGCTCCCCCACCCTATCAGGGATTCATCCATGGTCACTGTGGCCTTGGGCTGAGCGGGGGTAAAAAGGTGACTCTATAATTCCTGTTCTGACTTCATCCATCACATTAGATCCTGCTTGCATCGGTTGATTATGCGGATTAGTTAAGACGTCTGGTGTGTTAACAGAGACCATTGTGATGCCAGAAGCCATTGGAGCAATCCCATGTGGAGCCTTGCCAATGGAACTAGAATGATTGTTGCTGACATTGACCCTAGGAGTTGTAAGACTAAGTGAGCCAGGATTTTGTCTTGAGAGAGTATCACCTGAAGCTGTGATCTTAACCTTTGCAACCTGTGAAGAAGTAGAGCAGCCATATAGGAGTTTGTGCTGAATGTTGCTCTGATGAATTCTTTTTAGTGGGAGACAGCTTTGACTTTTCCCTGTTTATTGAAATTCCTAGGTAATCTGCAAGGTCTAGTATGTAGTCCAAGGCTTGAAGCAGTAGATGCCTGGTGGGGGCAGTGAGGAGCCAGTCGTCTAGATAGGGAAACTCATGGAATCCTTGTAGCCTTAAATGAGCTACAACCACTGTCATGCATTTGGTGAACACCATGGGGGCTGTGGTGAGACCAAAGGGCAGTGTGCAAAATTGGTAGTGACTGGCTACCAGCCAGAAGTGGAGGCATCTTCTGAAGCATTTGTCCATCTTTATGTGGTAATATGCATCCTGAAGATCTATAAAGCACATCCAATCATCTTTTTCCAGAAATGGAAGGATAGACTGCACCGTGACCATCCAAGAGTGAGGGTGGCCTAATGGTTAAGGCGTCTGCCTTGCAAACACAAGGTGCAGGGTTTGAGTCTCACAAGGGATAATTGGCTAGGCTTAAAATGGCTCACAAAGGGCAGTTAGCCTAGTACCGATCTATGAACCTATGAAAAATGTGTCCGTCGAACAAACTTGTTCAAGTCACTGAGGTCTAGAATTGGCCTCCAGTCCCCTATCATTTTTGGCACTAAAAAGAATTTTGAGTAAAATCTGGATCCTATTTGGTCTGGTGGGACTGTTTGGATGACTCTCTTTTGAAGCAGCTTTTGAATTTCTGTGCTGCTGTATCCCTCTGACGGGGTGGAACATCGGGGATTTGCCTTTGTGGCCTTGGATAGAGATCGAAGGGGATATAGTAACCTCTGGTAATTATTGACTGCACCCTGGAATCTGATGTTATTGAGTGCCAGTGGTGCAGAGAGAATCTTCCCCTAATTGCCTCCAGAGGTAGGCAATCAGGCCGCTGCTCAGGAGCGCTGGTAGGGTTGTCCAGAGAAGGAATCCCTGGAATCCTGGTTACATGGGCCCCCTCTACCATGGGAGTGGTGTCTTCCAGATGAGTTCCCCCCTCTACCCCTGGGGGGGGAACTTGCCACATGTGTCCTGAAAAGGCCCTTGGGACTTCCTGAACCACATCTTCCCACTCCTCTAATTACTGGAATAAGGTCGTTGAGGAGTTGAAAATCACATGCCCACAGCAGAAAGGGTCTTTCCATCCTTCTCACACCTGGCTAACTTGTCTCTGACTTTCGGGCCAAATAACGAGGTAGCATCAACAGGAGCACTGATGAAGGCAGACTTAAAGGGGTCCGCAAAATCACACATGCGCATCCAGGCATGACACCTAATGGCAATGCCTGTACCCACTGCCCTGGCCGTCCTGTCGGCTGTGTGAGCAATAAGCCACATGGACATGTTGGATATCAATTCTAGGGTTGCAAGCTGGAAGTCAGCTTTATCTCGTACCTCATCAAACACTGCTCCTGCCAAGGTGCCTGATAGCTCAGTGATCAGGTTCCTCTGAAGATGGGTAAAATGTCCCAAGAAGTTCAACAACCATATGGCAAAGTTTGTTGAAGCGTAGACCCGCTTCCCAGATATGTCCATCATCCAAGAGTCCCTGTTTAGAGGATGGACAGTTGGGCTCTCTTCTGTGAGTTCCTATTTTGTGACACCTCCTCTGGTGCAGTAATAATTTTGTCCGGTCTTCGGGGAATTGTCTCTATAGTGTCAGGGGGCTTCCAAGCACACTGTATGATGAGCTTGACCAAATAATCTGCTGCTGGCATCACCCAAGAAGTACAAGGTCAGGCATGAAAAGCCTGCAAGAAAACAGATTCCTTGGAGGAAGGGTTGGTGAACTTCCAATCACCCTTCTGTTTCAAGATTTCCAGGATGTCTCCAAACGAGACATCTTCAGTGGGTGACCATGAGGACCCTTCCCCTTCACCATAGTCTGTATCCTCAGTGAGAAATTCTTCCGGAAAATCTAAGTGCTTCATGACCTCTTATGGGGTGGCTCCTCAGGGGGAACGTCTGAGGAGGACTCCAAAGAAAGAGCACCCTACTGCAGGGTGTCTTGCTGCTCATGTGCCCACTGTCCCAATGTAGGAGGTTTTGACAGTTGTGAGCCAGATGATAAGTAGATGTGACACTCCGATGAAGATGATACCAACTACAAGCCTGCTAACGCAAGAGCTCTTTCCTTAATCTGGAAGGCAGGCCCACCTGTGGAGGGATGGGAGCCCAGAACTGAGAAAGACAATCTCAGAACCAGGGTCACACCCCACTCTGACAAGCCCACCCCCAGAGAAGAAACCTCTAGAATACGTGAAACTGTCAAAATACCCAGAACTGTAGACAGTGCCATGGAAAAAATTGGCACCAAACTAGAGATCACTGAGCCAATAGCCAAGTCATGGTCCCAAGGGTGGGTTGGCTCCAAATGAGCCGAGGACCACAGAGATGGTTCCAGAGCCAAGGTGAGATCCACCATCGGCACTGAAGTAGTTGATATCAGGAGCAGTGTTGAAGTTGAGGGCTCCAGGACCTGTGGAGAGGTTGAAGGAGGAAGATAGGATGGAGTCTGTGGAGAGTAGACCTCAGCTCCAGATGGAAGAAAATGTCCTAGAAGGGGCTGGAAGACCTCTGACCAGCAAGAGCCAGTCCACTAACCTGACTACATCAAACTCCAAAAGGCTACTAGTGGAATGAACAGACATCCCTAAGAGACATCTTCACCTGCACCAGACATTGCTGCACAATTCAGACCTCAATGTATAAAGTGCAATTCCCAGTAATTCCCCTTTAAATACCACATTGTCCTGCCAATTGCACTTACTGAGAGTGTGCACTGTCTGGATTTTGATGATTTGAAGATGGTGCCCGTCGCTTACTGTTGCGCATGCCAACATTTTCACAATGCTAAGCTGCATGCACCTTTTTCAAATATATTGGCAAAAACAATCAACCAATAAGCTGCAGTGTCACACCATGATAAGAAAAGCTGGCATTCCCAAGATCATCTGCATGCTAGTCGAACACTTAACCCATGTCACGACAAGGATAGTGACATGAATAAAAGTAGTTTTAGTAGTCACTGTTAACTTCATGCTATGAGCATAGCACAGCTACACTTACTGGGTTTGCACAATGCACAGCATTGTGCAGTGATATTAATTTAAAGCTTCCTGTTTCTATTTTTAGATGACTGGGTTGTGTCTGATACATGGGTGGTCCCTCTGCACAAATCCAATAAACATCAGCAAGCACCACAGCACACCGTGCAAACATAGGGTACAACTAAAAAAATGAAATAAATGGAGAAAAGATCGTATAAGATATGTGGGTTTCAGATAATCATTCTGGATGGATGGAGTTTCATGTAGGACTTCATACTCTTCTGCAGGTGCATGATGAGGGAGGACCATCGGTGCTTGCATGGATTCATTATCTGTGTTCTTCTATGAGGTTTCATGGCCAGTGCAGCTGGGATGCACCGCAAAACTTCACTTATGTGTGATGCGCATCATTGATATGCATTGCAAGCTGCCAAACACACTTCACAGCTGTGTACACAGATACACTCTGTGTAGGCTCTACATAGAGCCTACACAGAGCTTATCAAGTCCTGGGGATGTTCTTTTTAATTTTGCTATTAATATATATTGCATTCAGTTTCCATACTATATACCTTCAAGTGCATTTATAACTGTAGAAATAGCTTCTAATCGTTATATAACTTAACATTACTTCATAGATATTTAACATAACTTTAATTATTTGTATTTTGCCAACTATTATCCTCAGAAAAAAGGCATGTTGGCAGAATAATAGTACAAATTGTCTTGCATTTTCTTAAATGTGTGTTTCCCTTTGAATATTTTAGTACAGTTTTAGTAAAGCATTAGTTAAACGTTCTGCCATTCTTTATATTTTTTAACTACTTATACATTTAAATACATTTCTTTAGTTTAAATTTCAATTTCTATATTACAATAATATAAATATTATACTTTAGTTACCAGTAACTGATTAAATATTAATGTTGTCTTGTTTACAGTTGTATATCATCTTCCCATTGCAGTGCTCCAGTCTGAAGCTGTTATTTTAAGATATAAGGTCGTCCTCAGCTTTCTGGCACTTCCAGTCGTTCCTACAGTCTCATTTCCTCCTTCTTTATTTGTTATGGTTTGTGACTTCTTTTTAAATCATGGAACAAGTAAAGTTTTCATTTTATAGGTGGGAAATATTGCTAGAAGGTTGTGTAAGGCTGTAAAAATGCTCATGACTGCTAGTCTACGAGCTAAGCACTTAAAATTGTCAATGGACAAAACAAAGCACATTTAAGAACTTTATAAGCAACAAAATGATCACTGAACTACTGTAAATATATTAAAACATTAATAATTCACTTTTAAACATAAGCATTACCTTATTCATATACTTGTTCAGATCTATAAAATTAAATAGGAAAACAAGTTGCATTATTTCACCACACTTACACCATGGCACCCATTCAATCATTGTCCCATGTTTGAAATAAAGTTCATTGCTACAGCTGTTATTTTTTTTTTAAGTTGGAAACATCCTAGTATGCTGATATTTGAGTAAATATTATTCTTCTGGCTTTAGTATATTTAAATATTTTTTTCTGAAGATAGATGGCATTTACTTTTACTTTGCTGTAAAGTTCTAGCAAGTACTAGTTTACTATAGAGACACATAATGATGTGTTAATTGCCATTATATCTATTTATATTGTTATTTTGTCAAATTAGTTAACAAAAAGGTTTTACCTTAGAAACATTGTGACCTTCTATGACTGTTGAAGCAATGTACTTGTTTTTGCATGTTATGTTGACAAAACTAGAAACAACAGAAACAACAGAAAATAAGTTTCATTATTACTTTTTTTTAATTTTTTGCTATTTTCCTTTGTTGACCATCCATTTTTAATCACATGTCTTTTTAAACTTGTTAACAAAGCCTTTCACTCTTGATCCTAAACGGTGAACAGATTTCCACATGTAGTCGGTGGTGGAGCTAGCTCTAAAAAGAGCTGTTTTAGCCCTGTGGGCAGCTGGAGCTCTATATAGAGCTGTTACAGATATCAATGAGCTCTGAGAAGAGCTGTTTTGTGTTTAGAATGCCCTTTCGGGCAGATGCGGTAGTTCTAAAAAGAACTGTTTTATTTGGTTCACCGAAGCTGTGTCTGTGCCTCCGGCTGGTCTTACCGAAGCTGATACAGAATTCTGTGAGCTCTGAGAAGGGCCGATTTGTGTTTTGAATGCCCGTTCGGGTGTTGGTGGTAGCTCTAATAAGAACTTTTTTGCTTTATTCTTCAATGTGTCTCCGGTTGCTCTTACCAGAGCTTTGACAGATCTCTGTGAGCTCTGAGAAGAGCTGTTTTGTGTATGGACACAATGGGCTCTGGGAAGAGCTGCTGTTGTGTCCTTCGGTGTTCCCATTGTTTGAATATTTAGGGAAAGTTTGGAGGTGGTGATCCACGCTATAATAACTGTCTGTTATCAGTGCTGACAGAATTGTTCCCTGGTAGTTGCAGTATGACAGCACTGACAAACAGAGTAATGTATAACAGGAGGTAAGATGTTCTAACGCCAGCAAAACTAATGTATAGCAAAGTCTATGAAAATCTGTTTGCCATAAGGAACAACATAAGGTTACTGAAATGCTGCTGTCAGCATTATCTCAGAAATATATGCTAAAGGGAGGAGGCTGAATAATTAGAAGATGAAGGGACAGACAGACGGCAATATAATAGGAAACATTTCTCCCTTCAGATAGCTCTACAGATAGAATGCCAGAGATTAAAGCTATGAAACTCCAAAATAAGTTCATTAGAGGACAACCATCCTATTCCTCCTTATCAAGATACCTATTGCTACCAGCATATTTCCCTTCTCAGATTCCACAATTTATGAAATAAGACACAAATAACTAATTTTATATCAGTCTGACTGTTAGAAATCACCATATAAGTATCATTCCATTCCCAAAAATAAGTTAACAAACCTCTAGAGGTCTAATTCAACATGGTCCACAATTCTGAGACCTAAAGTAGCAGTGATAAATACATTAGAAATAGCTGCTGGCATTTTTAGAAGGTGTAAAGCAAGTAGTGTTTAACATTTTATGGGTCCTGTTTAATTTCATTTCATTGAAAACCTAAAAATTCATAGGCACATAAGAAGTGTCTTCTCTTGCCTTTAATTATCAATTTTACTGTGCTCACATCTACTGAGATCTACTGGTGCTTGCTGAAGGAAGGCATCTTCTACAGGGGTCTATATTAGTTTGCCAAAATTGCATTGCAGGGAACACCTAATCATTGACACTAATTCAGCAAAAATCATTTCAACGATTCACTGAATTTACTGAATGAAAGGAAATACTTGCCCTACAGCTAAGCAAATCGCACCCTCCCCGATGAAGGGAGCTGTGCCCCTCACACCCTCCCTAACTATATATACCAACTCTGAGATCACACTACAGTGAAGAAAAGGGCAAAGTCGTGCTCCAAGGCAAGTATTTCCATGCCCTTGGTAAATTCAGCACATAGCTGAAGCAAGTTTTGCTGTATGAGGATCAATGATTAGGTCATTTCAATTTAAAGATTTTTTTTTAATTAATGATTACAAGTTAAAATTCTTTTGAGAAGCACTGATTTATGGAAGTGTCCATTGGTATTTGTCCTTGGTATTCTCTGATGTGATGTGTTCCATTAAGAAAACACAAGTTTGAATGCTTGCTCTAAGAACATGACAGTGAGGGTGCTGGAAAGCATTAGCAGTAACAGTAAGTGTGTCACTGGAGGCTGTTTTATTGGAGTTACAAAAGGTGAATAGTAAGGTATTGAGATAGTTGGTAAAACAGATAGCCAAACTCTGGAACACCCTTCCAGACATAATAACAAAAAATCCAGCACATGACCAGTTCAAATCACTTCTAAAGGAACACCTTACTAGTCACTGGCTATGCTCCTGCTACTCCCCAGGTTAATCTATTTCCCACTCTTTTAATTTTTTTTTTTTGCCTTTTCTCAACTACCCCAACCTCTTTTTTGCAAACTTTAGTTTAGATACTATCTAGTGTTTGCTCATTCTATACCGTAACTGTACAGTCCCACTAACTGAACTATGTGTTGTGCCACTTGGTTGTTACTGCTGCTGCCTTTATACAGTTATATTGTTTGTACTATTTTTTATTGCTTTGCTTTCCATTACTGTGGGGCTTTCTCCCTGGGTCTCCTCTAGTCAACAGGACCTTGTATTGCACTGTTTCTTGATATTGTAAAATAATTCCATTGTACTAATGTTTTGCTGTTACTATGCTTTTGTTTGTTGTTTTGCATTTTTGCTGAGCTTTTCTCCCTGCGTCTCCACTGAAAACATGCCTCTGGCTCAGACATACCAGGTTAACAAATGTAATAAATAAATAAATAAATGATCAAGTAGACACCATTTTGGTCAAAGCTTAAAAAATGTAAGATACTAAAAGAGCAAGTTATTAAGTCTCAAGAGAAGTTGCTATTCATATCTAAGATGGTAGGCCGAATGATTAGGAATTATTCAGAGGAGTACCTTGGACAAAGGAAAAGACGACTACCTATATTAATTGCAACAGGAGCTCCAATAGTGATAGAAGAAAATAGAAAAGACAGTGGGAGACTTGTAGTGCTAAGGGACTACTGGCAAGGGAGGAGGATTACACTGGCATGTATTTATATTCCACCTAAAACTGGAGCTTAAGAAGATTCTGGGAGAAATAATCAGTTTTCATCAAGGAATATTACTTATAGGTGTGGACTGGAATGTGATTTGCAGCAGTGAAGATGTGTCCGGGAGTCACAAAAAGGAAAGTATAACAATAGATTTTTGACGAAATGTATCAAAATATTTGGCATGGAAGATGTGAATTTACATATTATTCCCCAACATATAAAAACACTACTAGGCTAGACAGAATGTACATTTCACAAGAACAGGTGCATTTAACTGAAGGTCTTAATACACAGCCAATAACTATTTCAGATCATGCACCAATAATAACTAAAATAAAAACACAGGGTAATGAAATAAAAATGAGACACTGGCACTTTCCCACCTATCTGTTGAAAAGAGAGGAATTTAAGGAATGGATAGTGGAGATTATTCAAGAGCTACTAACAAGGATAGAAATTTCTTCTGAAAATGTGGCTAGAGAGTGGGATAAAATTAAGGTGGTGTTTAAAAATAGGTGAAAAAAGAAAGGGAGCTTTGGTTAAGAATTAACAAGAATTATTTAGAGGGACTGAGAAATGTTAAAGTATTGCAGAATAGGGGAAATCTCACAGAACAAGAAGAGGATCAACTGCAGAATGCTAAGAAGAAAATAAGGGATTACCTCGATAATATGCACGAGTTTAGAAAGACTGCTGTTAAGTAATTTTTTTTATATACTAACACTAGACCACAAAAACTTTTAGCACAACAGCTCAGGCAACAGAAAGTAGAAAGGGCTGTCGCCAAGCTTAGGGAGCCTATAACAAGGAAAGTAACAAGAAATCCTGCAAAGGTATTAGAAATATTTCGGAAATTCTATGAAAGTCTGTATAAAGCACAGGAATGTGGAAATCAAGAAAAGGTACAAATGGAAATGTTTATGGAAGAATTAAATATGCCAAGGTTAGAGGTAGATGAGGCTCAATTACTAACTGTTAGGATAGGAGTAGATGAGATAAAAATTATGATGTATAACCAATCTACAGGAAAGTCCCCAGGAATAGATGGTATTCCTGTGGCAGTTTGAAAGCTAGAAGGGAAAAAAACTGATAAAGATCTGGATGGTTTTGTTTAACAGTATTTTAAGAGGAGGAGAAGTACCAACATCCTGAAAGAAAGTGGTGATAACTGTAATACCTAAAGAGAGTAAAGATCCATTGGATCCAGCTTCATACAGGCCCATTTCAATACTAAACCATGATTATAAAGTGTTTGTGTCTATAATGGCTAAAAGAATGACAAAAGTAATGCCAAAACTGGTAGATATGGATCAATGTGGTTTAGTGGAGGGGAAACAAACATTTGATAACATTAACAGAACATTGATGATCCAGAGGGAAGCAGAAGGTAAGAAAATACCACTGTTGTTGGTGGGTTTTGATGCAGAGAAATTATTTGATAGCATGAACTGGGACTTTATGAGCAGGGCAATGGAAGCATTTGCATGTCCTGAAAAAAATATAAGGCTAATTAGGAGGATATATGAGAGACTGGAGGTGAAAATTAAAGGTGGGGTCCTTTCCTGATAATTTCTGCTTCAGCAGAGAAACCAGGCAGGGCTGTCCTCTTTCTCCTTTATTATTTGCTTTATATTTAGAACCATTGGCAAAGAAAATAAGGGACTCAGAAATTCAAGGATATAATTGGTACGGCAGTCAAGAAAGCTGGCTCTGTTTGCAGATGATATTATTTTATACCTGACAAAACCAGAAATAGACATTACAGTGTTGTGAAACATTTTCAGACAGTTTCAAATCTTTTTGGGAAACAAAATTAATGAAGCTAAAACAAAATCAGTTGGAGTAAATTATATACCCACACATGAATTGGTTCTGCAATATCCTTATTTATGGGGGCATGATAAAATGAAGTATTTAGGAGTTGTTGTTGTTGTTGTTTGTTTTTCGGCTTTTTCCCAGTAAGAGGTGGCCACATTGGAACTCCGGTCTGCTAATGATTGGCAGTAGATTTTTTTTACAAAACGCCGAGGTGCCAGCTCGATGCCCGGCCTTCAATGAAGGCATGCCCATTTACGCACGCATGTCTTTTAAATACTACCCAACCGCGGGGAGTTCATGCAGACTCCACACAGAAGGCACTCCCAAGCCAAGCCGAGAATCAAACAGGAGAACCTCTTGCTGTGAGGTAACAACGCTTTTAGGAGTATGGATTAAAAATGATTATGGAGTGCAGCTAAGGATATGTGGGAACAGACTAAACAAAAGGTAATACAAAAACTGAGAAAATGGAAGATTTGTTATATGGACATGGATAATAAAATACAGGCAGTCAAAATGTTTGTAGTCCCTTTAGTTTTATACACAGGTCAGGCATATTTTTATCAACCACAGGAAAAGTTGTGAATAGCAATTAATAAAGAGCTGCAGGATTTTATCTGGGAAGTGAAGATGGCAAGAGTTAAGTGGGATAAGCTGATTCTTCCAGTAGAAGAGGGCGGATTGGGATTTCCCAATTTGAAGGGGTATTTCAGAGCTACACAGCTAAGGCTCCTATACATAGCACACACAGAAAACTATTCATTCAAAGTGGAAAGGGATTATGTCAAGAGGGGGGAAGCTCAAGAAACAAGGATAGATGGGGATTTTGGATGTAGGCCTTTAAGGAGAATAACAATAATCATACAGAATATTATATCCATAAAGTAGCAAAAAGTATTCAAAGAACTAAGCCAACATGGGAATAGAGAAACGAGAATCTGTCGATAGAGATACCTACAATTAGGGATATAGACAATAGGCAAAGGGGGAGGGCTGGAATTTATTGTAGAAAACTGGCAAAGGAACCAAGGTATTGGGAGCAAATAACTAAAGTGGGAAAGCTGACTGAAGGGGAAGATCCCAAGAATTTATTTGGACTGGAGGTCAGAGAATTGCCATACCTATCAAGGATTGCTATCAGACTATAGGCAAAGAGAAAGAAATAGGGGCATCCTAAATGAAAGACCAGAACTGACAGAATTTTTAGTAGAATCTAGAGCAGAAGCTGCCATTAAAAAAGGAATAATTAGTAGAGCATATAAAATACTGCATGATAACTATAAGAATCAATCAGAGGAGGTTAGAAAGGATTGGGAATAGAAATTAGATAAGCAATTTGCAAAGAAACAATGAGAGGATATATGCATATCTTCCAAATATGCAACAAAATATACAAGATTTAGGATTTTTGCTTGGAAATGTTTACATGGTTATTTTCATACCCAAAGAGACTCCAGAGGATTTTTCCTCAGGTAGGTAGCAAATGGAGGTATAATGGAGAAGAAAGAGAAAATTGGGAACATATTTTATGGGAGTGAAATTGAGTTGGCAGACTTTAAGGATTCCCTGTGGGATGCACTGTCGGAGATTCTGGGTGGGCAGATAGGTGTAACGAGGGAGATGATTTTTCTTAGCTATGATACAGGATCGGAATTGCCTAGACATGGTAAGGCCTTGCTGTTTCTAATTATAGTGGCTGCCAAAAAAAGCAATTACTAGAAAATGGAAATCAAAATTAAACCAACTGTATTAGAAGTAGTGAATATAGTAACAGAAATAAAACAACTGGAATTGAGATCATTAGAAAAAGGTAGGAGCAAACTACATCGGAAAAAATGGGAATTGTGGGAACAATGGCAGGACTTAAATGAACTATATAATGTTTGAAAACGATTGGGTAGATTACAAGTGATGTATAATGTTTGCAACTGGGAGTGTGTTAGTATGGTTTGTGATGTAAAATGCTTGCAAAGAGGATTGTGTCGGTGTGATTTGTTTTGCTTATATAACTGTACGATTGCTTATGTCATAAGTGATGGTTTAATAAAGATGTTTTTTGTTTAAAAAAAGGGTCAGGAATTGAGTAATTTATGTAATGTTCCTTAGGTTATATGATATATAGCAGCATATATGAAGCATAATGTTTGTTAATTTTAACTTGTTAATACAGTTCGATTAGTTTTATACAAATGTAAATGTACCACGTGATAATTCAGTAAAGGTGTTTAAAAAAAAGGAAAGGTAAAGGAAAAGGAATTTGTATGTGATTGTAGTCCCAGAAGGGAAAGAAGGACTGGACTGTGGGGTTTATATGACCGACAAAGTTGGTAGAATGTTCAGATATTTAGTTTGTTGTATTAATTTAGACAGAGTGTGCCGAGTTTATTTCCCACTGCCAGACATAGTAGTTGGACATCCTCAAAAAACTGTGGTACATGTAGAATGTTACTGTTTAAAACAAAAGTACTAATGTAGCACATAAAACTAAATGTAACAGCAACTGAAACCATGTACCAGTAATGTATACCATGGCATTTTTACAAACTAATTGCAAAGGATTACTCTGAGGCAATAACTTTTTTTTTCCATGACGGTGAGGCAGGATGGCTCATAATAGTCTTGATATTTTTGAAGAATCCCTTTGCTGTATAATGGAATTTCTGCATGGCCATGATCCAAAACAGGCTGGTCTGCAAAGTGCTCAATGAACTAAAATGACAGTTTTTCCAAAGAGAATATGAACTAAAATGGCAGTTTGTTCCAAAGAGAATATAATAGGTCTCCTCTGCACAGTCAGCCTGTCTCTGCCTATATGGGCACATAGCTACAGCATATCAGTTTAGTATTTAGCAAGCAGTATATGTACTCCTCTATCATCTGCCCCTTTGTTTTTACATGCAAACTTTTCACCCTCTTCCTTCTTAGCTGTCATTACAAGATAGTTTTCATGTCTGTGGTAATCCCCATCACTCCAGTCATCATTACAATATGATGCTTTCACCTAAAGTAGTCTCCTCCCACATTCTGCTTAGTTTTCATTATAAAACAGTGGTCACGTCTAGAACACACCCACCAGCCCACCTACCACGATTGTCAGGTTTAAATGCTGGTCTTGCCTAAGTAGATCCCAACTCTCCCAAGTTATAATTTTAAGACAGTACTCGTAAATAGGTAGAACCTCCATCCCACCTCCCCCTGATATTACCCACATGCTTTAGATGGTGCTACACTGAATTTCTAATGTGTAGAATGTTGATACATTCTGTAAAGGAGCAATTTATGAACATAGATTTTTTATTCTATTTCAATATTTTTTAAATAGTAGAGTGTTGTCATACAACAGTAGCATAAACCCACTCTGCTGTTGAAATGACTAGTCTTTTTGCAGTGTGAAGGTAAGAAAAGGTGGAGGTGTGTCCTACTGCACTGTCTTAGGCAAGGCAGTCCTTGACACTTTGCTCTCTAGAGCTGTAAGGCATGCAAATACCTCCTTGATCCTTGCAATATCACATGTGAGGTATATAGAATACAGTGCAAGGTGTAACTTTGAATATCACCTTGTAAATGCATTTACACATGGTATGTGTAACAGATAAAATGAATGTACAGTTTTGCTACACAAACAGCACTTTAAAATGCTTCACAAAAAGGACAGTTAAAATTAATTCATCAGATAGTGTAGTCCGAAATGCATGGATCCATGTTCTACTTTTTTTTTAATCATTATCTTACTGCGGTAGGCAGAACACTCCATTTGTTACAGACAGAATAGATGGCCAAGTCCTTCAAATTATTTACATTGTTTCTGTGATTTTCATTTCAATTCATTTTACTGGAGGCAAAACTCTTAACTGGTCTTGTTTTGGAGGTAAGTACGTATGTGCATGTTTGATTTACCTCTTTGCCTGATGTATCTGTTTTTGGAGGTATGTACATATTTTCAGGCTCAGTTTATCCCTTCAAATGACTTCCTTAATTTTGCCACCCATCACATATTATACTAAAACTATTTAATACACAGGAAACCAGACTACATGACCAACATACAGGTGGCACCAACATACAGGTGGCACCAACAAATTAAAGAAACAGAACTCCATATTTTACATCTCTCTTTTTTTCAGAAGGAAGAATAAATGACTTTGAGAGGCAATTTTTTTGCAGCATCTTTTATTAAAATCTTCATATTTTACATTGTGTTCTGTATAATATGTTGTTATTTTTGTCACTCACATTTTTAAACTTATGTTTCTGAGTAGTATCTAATAATATTACTTGAAGTAGGAAAAGTTATGCATGATTCAGTATTCAAATTCTACGCTAATTAGGTGTCCAGATTTTTTTTTCCTTTTTTTAAACACTTGTTTTAAAGCACAATTTTTTTCCTGTGACATATGTATTTTTAATACAAAACTGAATAATACAATTCATAGAAATATTTTATTGGATGGAAAATTAAAGTTATCAAGCATGGAAAAGGAGTACAGATTTAACAGATAGGTATTAGGGAAAGAAAGGGAAAGAGAGACATCATGATGTGAAGGTGTAGAAACAAGGAAGGGGGGACATAGAGAAGGTTATACTAATAGAAAGAGGGAAGAGTTAGGTGCAGAATGAGAAGGGTGCAAGTAGCAGAAGTACAATACAGTGCTAGTGAGAAGCTCAAAAATAGTCAGCAATATAGCAGTGAAGGATGTAGGACAGAAAAAGAAAACTGTCAATTTTTTATTCTAGTTTTGCCATATTTACATAATCTTTTATTCCTGAAGTAAATTGCAATGGTCTGCTCAAAAAGTACTTTTGAAGGGGTCTGCTGGAAAGTAAAGAAATCTCGTTCCTGGTTTTTCCCATTGAGAAAGCACAACAGTAGTCACTGAATCAGCTGACAGAGCAAAGCAGTGTGAGAAGGCTAGCAGTGAGTAGCTACACAGACAGACAGGAGTCTAATGTCAAAGGTAGCAACTAAGGCTCAGAACTTAAGTGAGCAGCACAGCAGCCTGCAGACCATCAGGAACTGAACCAGCTGTGACTACTGATTAGCTCATTTGACTGCAGATCTCTTAAACCTTTAATGTAGGTTATTACGCTTGTCCTGGGATTCAGAAGCCTTAGCTGCATTTTGGTTTGTAATTCTGCATGATGAGTAGCGACTCGCAGGATGTGTGATTCAGAAACACACATAGCAGTGAATGCTGAGCAGCAGAGTTGACCTTGGTATATGCTAATGGCCCTGTAATTAGATGGTAATGAGCAACAGTATTAAAATGAGAGGTACAGTGTATGAAAGGAGGTAAATCAACATGGAGGAATGATTCAGAAATGTATAAAGAGTGTGATGTGGTCCCCTAACATCAGTGTTGTTGACCCCAGATAAATGCTCTTGTTCATGTTTCTAAAAACTATGTTATGGATTACCACAGCATTAATTAATATGTATATGCAAGAAGCTATTGTTGTCACTATGAGCCACATTGTCATATGACTTCAACCTCAGAGGTACCATATTATCTGATTATGCTTAACATTTCATGTAGTCTATAACATTTGCATTTTGAACCAGTATTGTGGTGTGTGTGTGTGTGTGTGTGTGTGTGTGTGTGTGTGTGTGTGTGTGTGTGTGTGTGTGTGTGTGTGTGTGTGTGTGTGTGCACGTGAGCGTGTGCACGTGAGTGTGCGTGCTTGTGTGTGTGTGTGTGTGTGTGTGTGTGTGTGTGTGTGTGTGTGTGCACGTGAGTGTGTGCGTGAGTGTGTGTGTGTGTGTGTGTGTGTGTGTGTGTGTGTGTGTGTGTGTGTGTGTGTGTGTGTGTGTGTGTGTGTGTGTGTCTACGACAGGACATAGCCTAAGCAGTAGTTGCAGCACTGTGGCTAAATGTACTGGGCAGCTTCAGGGAATACATGACAGATGGTTAGGCATACCTTGTGAACCCCTGCCCATGAGAGCTGCCTTTACCAGGAATTTCATGGGATGTACCCTGACCTTAGCTAAAAGGTGGCATGCTGTGTGTCTATGAACCTTGCCTGTAACCAGACTTGCCACTGCAGTGACTCACATGACTTCAAGGATGCATTCTCCTGACTGTTGTCACCTCCACAACTGATGTCAATGTGGAAGTGCTAGCTCTATGTGACCATTTTCTAAGCCATCCACCACCATGATGGCTACTGTCTCTGTCTGTGGAGGTAGCATCAGAACAGCTTGGTGGACTACACCTGCCTTAAAGCATGTAAGCATGAGAGAATATGGTGCATGTTGGTATGTAATGGAGTCTTTTGGGACATGCATGCCCAGAGGTCATCCTACACACCCTGCTTTATCCATACTAACTCAGAAATAGCTATGGCAGTACTGGCCTGTGCCTCCAAGATGGCCTTGCACATACATTTGGCCATAACCATTGATATAACTGGTTCGGGAGGAAGATGGTACCTGTGTTAATAACAAGCACCAATAATCACCCCTCCATGCATCATCCCCACCCTATGAGGCTTGTGGCAAATAGTGATGACTGGTCTGTAGGGGAAAGTATCACACTGTCCCATCTATGAGTGTCCCCAGTAACCTGTCTTCCCTGTTTGATGTGTGTCTCTTGAGTGTCAGCAGACATAAAGGGTGATTCTATGGTCTGCACTGGGGATCCCATAGTTTTATTCCTTGTGTCCAACACAGACACTCTGCATTCCTGACTGTGTAGCTCATCTCAGCCACCATCACCATCTGAGGTAAAAGTGCTGTAGTGGTACTGCCAGCAAGAGATTCACCATTGAACATAACAAATCACAAAGCCTAATATAAGTATATCCAGAACCTATAACACACTCCCAATGCAGATGTAATGCTAGTGTTTTTAAACAATGTAGTTAAATACCTTACCCAATGCAGGCACCCTTGCAGACTGTATTCCTGATATGATGCCTATGGTACCCAAAACACAAAGCCTTACAAAGATTGGCAATTTTTATTGGTCCTATGAAAATGAGTTATACATTAATACAGATGTGACAGTATTCACCTGGGGCATCTCCTATTGATTTTCTAGAGGCACATTGCACCACTGCTCTGATGTCAAGCACCACAATGTGTGACTGCAGGATATAAGTGTTTTTCTCTCAGGGGCCAAAACCCAGCCACTGGGGATGCACAAGCCAGTGCATTTCTTTGTGCCGGTCCCAAGCCCATATAAATGGGGAGGGTTACATCAGGAACGGCATCCGGCATAAAATTTTGCCAAATCATACATGCGGACAACAGTACAAATATACATACCGGATCGGTCGAGGCCCGGGTTAACAACGACCGCCACCAGTACTGTTGGCCAACAGGGTGCTGGCGGAAATTGAGCTACTGTTGGTCGAAGGAGGAGAAGAGGGGGAAGGTATGCCTGAAGGCAGGTAAAGGCTAGGACTGTGGTACTGAGGGTTGGAACTTTGAATGTTGGCAGTATGACTGGTAAAGGGAGAGAGCTAGCTGATATGATGGACAGAAGGAAGGTTGGTGTATTGCGTGTGCAAGAGACCAGATGGAAGGGGAGCAAGGCTAGGCGTATCGGAGGCGGGTTCAAATTGTTTTATCATGGTGTGGATGGGAGGAAAAATGACGTAGTGGTTATCCTGAAAGAACAGTATACTAAGAGTGTTTTGGAGGTGAAAAGAGTGTTGGATAGAGTGATGTTTATGAAGCTGGAAATTGATGGTGTAATAATGCATGTTGTTAGTGCATATGCTCCACAAGTTGGGTGTGCGATGGATGAGAAAGAAACATTTTGGAGTGAGTTGGATGAAATGGTGATGACTGTACCCAAGGGTGAGAGAGTGGTGATTGGAGCAGATTTCAATGGGCATGTTGGTGAAGGGAACTGAGGGGATGAGGAAGTGATGGGTAGGTATGGTGTTAAGCAAAGGAATGCAGAAGGTCAGACGGTAGTGGATTTTGCGAAAAGGATGGACATGGCTGTGGTGAATACATATTTTAACAAGAGGGAGGAGCATAGGGTGACATACAAAAGTGGAGGAAAATGCACACAGGTGGATTATTTCTTATGTAGAAGGGCCAGTCTGAAGGAGATTGGAGACTGTAAATGGTGGCAGGGGAAAGTGTAGTTAGGCAGCATAGGATGGTGGTTTGCAGGATGACACTGGTGATCAAGAAGAGGAGGAGGAGTGTGAGGGCAGCACCAAGGATCAAATGGTGGAAATTGAAAAAGGGTAATTGTGAGGTGGAGTTCAGGGAAGAGTTAAGACAGGCACTGGGTGGCAGTGAAGAGTTAGCAAATAGCTGGGTAACTACAGCAGAGCTGGTAAAAGAGATGGCTAGAAAGGTGCTTGGTGTGACATTTGGAAAGAGGAAGGAGGACAAGGAGGCCTGGTGGTGGAATGAGGAAGTACAGGAGAGTTTACAGAGAAAGAGGTTCGCGAAGAAGAAGTGGGATTGTCAGAGAGATGAAGAAAGTAGACAGGAGTATAAGGAGATGAGGGGCATGGCAAAGACAGAGGTGGCGAAGGTTAAGGATAAGGTGTATGAAGAGTTGTATGAAAGGTTGGACACTAAGGAGGGAGAAAAGGACCTGTACCGATTGGCTAGACAGAGGAACCGACTTAGTAAAGATGTGCAGCAGGTAAGGGTGATAAAGGATAATGAGGGAAACGTACTCACAAGTGAGGAGAGTGTGTTGAGCAGATGGAAAGAGTACTTTGAGGGGCTGATGAATGAAGAGAATGAGAGGGAGAGAACGTTGGATGATGTACGGATAGTGAATCATGAAGTGCAGTGGATTAGCAAGGAGGAAGTAAGGATAGCTATGAAGAGGATGAAGAATAGAAAGGCTGTTGGTCCAGATGACATACCTGTGGAAGCATGGAGGTGTTTAGGTGAAATGGCAGTGGAGTTTTTAACTAGATTGTTTAATGAAATCTTGGAAAGTCAGAGGATGCCTAAGGAATGGAGAAAAAGTGTTTTGGTACCGATTTTTAAGAATAAGGGTGATGTGCAGAACTGTAGTAACTACAGAGGGATTAAATTGATCAGTCACAGCATGAAGTTATGGGAAAGAGTAGTGGAAGCTAGGTTTAGAAGGGAGGTGACGATTAGTGATCAGCAATATGGTTTCATGCCAGGAAAGAGCACTACAGATGCAATGTTTGCTCTGAGACTGTTGATGGAAAAGTACAGAGAAGGTCAGAAGGAGTTGCATTGTGTCTTTGTGGACTTAAAGAAAGCATATGACAGGGTGCCTAGAGAGGGGTTGTGGTATTGTATGAGGAAGTCAGAAGTGTCAGAGAAGTATGTAAGAGTGATACAGGATATGTACGAGGGCTGTGTAACATCGGTGAGGTCTGCAGTGGGAGTGACGGATATGTTTAAGGTGGAGGTGGGATTACATCAAGGATCAGCTCTGAGCCCTTTCTTATTTGCGGTGGTGATAGACAAATTGACAGATGAGATCAGACAGGAGTCCCCGTGGACTATGATGTTTGCAGATGACATTGTGATCTGTAATGAGAGTAGGGAACAGGTGGAGGAGACCCTGGAGAGGTGGAGATATGCTCTAGAGAGAAGAGGAATGAAGGTCAGCAGGACTAAGACAAAATATATGTGTGTGAATGAGAGGGAGGATAGAGGAATGGTGAGGATGCAGGGAGTAGAGGTGGCGAAGGTGGATGAGTTTAAATACTTGGGATCAATGGTTCAGAGTAATGGTGAGTGTGGAAGAGAGGTGAAGAAGAGAGTACAGGCAGGATGGAGTGGATTGGAGAAGAGCGTCAGGAGTGATTTGTGACAGATGAGTACCAGTAAGCGTGAAAGGGAAGGTCTACAAGAGGGTAGTGAGACCAGCTATGTTATATGGGTTGGAGACAGTGGCATTGACAAAAAGGCAGGAGTCAGAGCTGGACATGGCAGAGTTAAAGATGTTAACATTTGCACTGGGTGTGACAAGGGTGGACAGGATTAGGAATAAGTATATTAGAGGGTCAGCCCAGGCTGGAAGGTTTAGAGACAAAGCCAGAGAGGCAAGATTACGTTGGTTTGGACATGTGCTGAGGAGGGATGTAAAGTATATTGGGAAAAGATGCTAAGGATGAAGCTGCCAGGTAACCGGAAAAGAGGAAGGTCTAAGATAAGGTTTATGGATGTGGTGAGAGAGGACATGCAGGTTGCTAGTGTGACAGAAAAGGATGCAGAGGACAGGAAGAAATGGAAACAGATGACCCGCTGTGGTGACCCCTAACAGGAGCAGCCGAACGAAGAAGTAAGTAAGTCTCTCAGGGGCCAGAAATGTATCCATCTCTGTCAAAGATGGCTCAACTGATGACCAATGTTCCATTGACCTTCCTTCCTATGCCAGGCAGACAGCTCCTTTCTCAGCAAATACAGGTAATGTTGGTGGCCCCACAGTGATCCTAGTCATAAATACTGTCTTGACCACTAGCAGCATTGATGCCTTGACACAGATTTCCATGCACCATTATGATAGGCCCAGCTGGCAGCATCTTCCCTGAAGAACTATCACCCATGCAGTAGCACCTTATTCTCTGCATCTGAAAACTTGCTTTTCTGAGATTTTTTTTTTTCATTGAAGACATTGGTGTTCCTTGCTCCTTCATTGTATCTTACCAGGAATATTGCTATGTTTGGAAACATTTGTTTCAGTCATGACTAACCCTGGCCATTTATTACCTCACTGTACCTCTTCTTGTCTTGTAAACCCCATTGAAGGTGTTTCTCCTACACACAGTTGAGCACACATACACTTCCCACAATGTCAACTTTACAAGCACCAACAACAAGATTACCCACCCCCAAAAATTAACTTTCAGATGAAGAGAATGACAACAATGCCCCCCACATGCCTTCTTATAGTGAAATCCACTGTATTTGTACTAACACATTCTATATACCTGTGAAGGTGTGTGCCATTATGTCCCATCTAAAGGATGGCCTTATTTCTTTAAGATCAGCCTGCATTGTTGTCTCTGGGTATGTCTCCAATTATTGTAAATGTGCCTTCTTTCAACACTCATATATACTTCATCTACTTCCTTTTCTTTTGTGCAGTGTCTCACAGTTACTGGCTAAAGTAATACAGCATTTATCACACAACATAGGTTCATAGGTAGGTACTAGGCTAATGGCAATAGGGCCTATATAAGCCTAGCCAAAAAGCTACCCTGGCTTTCACCATCCAAGAAAATTATTTTCCTGTGCCCCTGTCGTGCAGCACCACAGAGGTGATCCCTGGGGTGAATTTCCTATTTCCCATCCAATCATCAAGATTTTTCTTGAAGAGTGCTAATGAGAAGCTTTGTTTGATATAGATAGGTAGTTTGTTCCAAAGTAGTGGAGCAGCAGTGGCAGAGCATGGACATTTTGGTATCTACTTTTGCAAGTAGTATTACAGAAAAAATGTACTTATCTTAAGCAAGGTGCATTCCAGCTTGTCTTCTGATTCCTTATTGGTAGCAGCTGTACTGTTTTTCCTAAATGAAGCTCTGCAACCTCTTCCATAGTGCTATGAGTCTCTCTGCAGTCTCTGCACTTATTATCCTACTGATTCAGGCCTCTAGATGCAGAGATTGCAAATGAGGGCTTGATTCCTTAACGTCTCTGATCTACTCAATCTGCATGTCAACATTTAGATGACATCACATCCAATTCTACATGACCATGTTTGTATGTACTGAAGAATCTGCGGGTCACATTGTGCATGAGTTGTCAACAATCCAATCTGACACACAGAACATACATGTAGTTTCTCCCCATACCTAAATGAACTAGAGTCACTATGGTGTATGCTGTCTTCGTGGATCATCGGCCATGCAATGTTAAGATACTGCTGCCATGTTGCATACCTCACAGTCACTGATGGCACCATCTGAAGCTTTTTTCCCCTGGGCCTCCATTGAAAATGGGTACCTCATGACCCAGTCAGACTTTCCCAGTAAATAAATACCAACTAGATAAATGACATGCCCTGCCACTGAGCACTCAACTGTGTTATTCCAGGTTGTGTGCCAGATTGCAAACTGGACCACAGACATGGTTGTGAGATGCCAGGCATATTTCTCTGCTATTAATCAGCAATCAGTGACGTCTGGTGAGGGTACTGCACTATGCAGGTCTCCATGGTGTGTAAAGGAAAGCAAAAGTTTGCATCATTTCCTCTATCTCAACCGCTGGGTCTGTTTACTGCATGAGGGGTATGACAGCCCCAAATATAAAATGATGCCTGAAACTCTCTGACCAGGACAGTCAGTGCTGTAATTGGCATCGCACAGACTAGTGAATGGTGCTACTATCATTACAGTGATCTTAAGAATAAGGCATAATGATCTCCTTGGCTTGCGGGTGGCCAAGATTAAAGCCAAACCATAATAAATGTTCTTTAAGTAATTCTTCTCAAGTAGACATGTATACTGCATTTGAATGGCATACAGAGATTACACATATGTGTTTTTGCTCCGCAGTGGAGAATGTACAGCTGCATAGTAGGAGGAGGAGGAGGCTGAAGTACCTCACCACTGCCAGGGGAAGTACACTTGCTTCTTACAGTACAGATTTAAGTATTCTCACATATCTTCACTGTTATACATTTGCAGATTGTGCATGTATTAAATTGGCAATTCTGTTCCAAGTAGCATAGTGCAGTACTAGCAATATGGGTGTTTGATGCTTGATGGTTATTTGGTGGTGTCAAAGTAGCTCAGTGGTTAAGGTGTAACCTTTCAGAATGCATGTAATGATTTATAATGGGTTGGTTTTGACTATGGATGGTGTATCAGGTCAGCACAGCTAGCGATACGAGGGTGATTGTTGTAGTTTTGAGTACAGTAGCTATCAGTCTATAGCAAAATAAGCCAATGTGATGCTCTTATACAGTACATATGATTTTCTCCCTCCTGCTGTCTTTATTAATGTCCTTAATATTACATACTTTTGTTTGGCTTTTTACATGGTTTTTCTGTGTTTATTTTACAATTATATGGAGCTAGATCCATGGCTGTCGCTCAACAATGGAACAACAACCCCTACCATGAAGCATTACCATTAACTTCATCTGTGGGTCAGCCTGCCAGGGTCACATTGTCAACCCAGACAACAGCTACAGCCAAAATGTAATCCAACCCTACAATGGAACTGTTTTTCCCACTGGTAACAGTGTCAGTTGATGCTGACCAAGTGACCAGTTTGTCACTCAAAGGTAGCTAGCAGACACAGTGGGGATATGGTCGATTGGTGGCTAGGTGCCTACATCTGACACCTTCAGAACCTCATTTAGTTACATTCCTGCTCTGCACTGACTGATTCATCCAAGGCAGGGCCTACTAATGAGGGAACCCAGGGTGATGTTTTAGCTTCCATGAGGTCACAGGCTGGATAAACTATTCTGTCCTCCATCATGGCATTCCCTCCCTTTTGTGTTTATGCACACCCTTTTTTTTTATATCCAGTCCTCCAAAACACCATTATCTTCCCTCTGATTGTCCAATGTTTCCTTCTCCATTGTGCTTCTCCCAGCAGTGTGTGAGTATCTCCCCCATCAGGCTTGTTTGTCATCTCTGTCTGTTTGTCTCTGTTCTCAAGCCTAAACAGTTTTCTGTTCTAACACCTCTCCTCATTTCCTTTCCCATCTGCTTTTCTTGATGTACCTCTCAACAATTATCCAGTGTTCAATTCCCATTTGCAATCACACCAGGCAATGCACATTACTTCCTATCCTTTACTTGCTGCTTATTGTTTTACTGTGTTATCCCTGATTTTCCCCAATTGGCTATTACTATACTGTATGACTTTGTCACACTTTCTTGATACCACAGTTTCAGAAATATGTTTCCATATATATAAAATAGCAACTGCCCCCCCAAAAAATTCTCCCTCCTTTCCATCCCCCATCCTGTTCTTCCATCAGCTGTTTCCCACATGTACTTCCCTCTGCTTGCTTTCCACTTTTCCATACTGCCCTATATGCGCATATCCACTCTTTCACCTACACTAAAAACAGGTTCAGATAATGCTGTGTGCCCTTTCTCTGAAACAGCTTCCTTCCCAGGATTACTATTTCTGTGCACACATGGCTGCAGTGACATATGGTGAGGAATGTACAAATGCTGTGAACACCTGATGTGCTTGTTACCTCCCTCAGTTGCCATTGGGATTATGTTCCATTACCACAAACCTTGTTCTGATCACTAACAAAATTTCTAATTAGCTCCAGTTTCTAGACAGTTTTTATCCTTTGTTAATCATTAATGTTCTTTGAGCTGCATCGTGGACAGCAAGTAAATAGCAGCTGGCTCAGCACTGGCACAAGTGCCATGTTTTAAAATCTTAGGGTTGATCTTGAAGCAAAATGGGCCACTTTCTTCAAAATGTCTGCTCCAGATCCTGTTTTATTACTGCACTAAAGAGAAGTGCGCATGACCACACAGAACAGGAACACCTATGTAGTTAATCAACAGTACATAGTCATCATAGTTCTCAACTGTCCAGATTTTCACAGAATGTCCAGATTTTTTACTCATATTTTTGGTATGTTCCTCTTAAAATCTGTGGTTTTCTGGCTAATTATCAAAGACTGAAGTCACTAAATAGACATAAATTTGAGTTTCAGACTTCATTTTCTTCTGAAAATGCATGCCAACAAAAATATTTTATTTTAGCAACATTCTGGATAGTATTTTTTAGTTTTTCCTTTCTTGTCTTATCTTCACTCCATCTTCAAGATTATCTCTACTAAACATACTGTATGAACAGCAATCATTTGTATACTGCCTGCTATACTTTTAATCGTATGTCTAAAGCACTATGCTTATGCAATCATATGTTATCTGCTATATTTTATAACTGTATGTAGAAGCCGCAATGCTCATGTAAATATTTTATGCATGGTATGTTAGCAATTGTTCTGGAGATTTTTTTTTTCCCCGGGCCTCCTCTGAAAATGGACAGCACTGTCCAGTCAGACCTCCCCAATAAAGAAATGAAAAATAAAATAAGTAAATAAAATAAATTCTAAGTTTATAAGAGCAATATTTAAAATGTGTCCATATTGTCTGGCCTTTGCTCTCTCATAATTTTTGGCTTTGTCCAGATTTCTTGGGCTAAGAGGTTGAGTGGCATGACAGTCATAAAAGATTTGTTGTGTAAAGCACTGACAGGTTTTGATTTGCTGTTTTAGCAATGGTTATTTTGACTGACATGACAGGTTTAAATTCAATACCTAGTGCAAGTCAATCACTTGGAAGAGCTGACTGTCCCAGTCATGCTGCCTGCTGAGTCTGATATAATAAGAAGGCATCATTTTATATTTGGGGCTGTCATACCCCTCTTGCAGTAAACAGACCCAGCGGTTGAGATAGAGGAAATGATGCAAACTTTCGCTTTCCTTTACACACCATGGAGACCTGCAAAGTGCAGTACCCTCACCAGACATCACTGATTGCTGATTAATAGCAGAGAAATATGCCTGGCATCTCACAGCTATGTCTGTGCTCCAGTTTGCAAGCTGGCACACAACCTGGAATAACACAGCAGTGATTTTGTGGTCTACATTGTCATATGTTCATTGTGTCCGAGTTACTATATAGGCAAAACAAGTAGATGTCTAAAACATAGAATTTATGAACACCAGTTAGCCATAAAGAAGAAAGACGGTATTAATTCCTTAGCTAGACATGCAGAAATTTGTACTAATTATAAAAAATTCCAGTTTTTTGTAATAGATCATGTAAAGAAGCTGGAATCTAATGGAGATAGCAATAATTTACTAGAATGCAAAGAAGCCTTTTGGCAGTTGTATTTGGGAGCTGATAGGGCACCCAGTCTAAATCAGACCATAAATTTAAAATGTTTTTTGTCATCCCGATAATATTAAAAGGATGACTAGAATGAATAAGTATTAATATATTGTTTGTAAATGTTTTTACTTGTATGAAATGAAGTATACATAAGTTTGCATTTTAAATAACATTTTTTAACCAAGAAAATATGACATTGTCATTTTAAAAGTATGTCATGTGATTTATGAATTAGTGTATAAAAATGCTTTATGGGTAGCTAGGTTCATTTTTCTGAGGAAGTTCATGTAATAAAAGTGAATGAAAGCGCTAGCTTTGGTGTCTGTGTCCTGCATTTCTGGGATTTGCTAGCTAAACAGTGTTCGTGTTTCCTGATAATACATACTAATTTCATATTCATTAGAAAAATGCATACTTACACAAATCCTGTTATTCTAGCTGATTTATAACCTATAAATATTATTTTATATGCTTTTTCTGATTAACCAGCCATTTGTTTATCCAGCCTAAGGTCCAGTCTCAGTGAGATTGATAACAGGGAGTCTATCGTATATAAAGTCTGGGGAAATGGAGATATCCAATAGCAGTGACACTAACATAATTATATTGATGGTGAAGACATTCTTCCACATATACTACCATGTTGCTACATGGAAAAAGAAGCATGTAAAGCCCCTTTACTGATATCTTAATAGTGGCAAAAGAGTATTCCCCATTTGCCCAACCTTAAATGTATAGACTAAATTCTATTGCCTTAGGTCTTCTCTAGGCTAGTTCAAATTGTGCAAAATTGAATAAAAAGCTGTGGGTTTACAATACAGCATGGCTAGCTAAAAATCACTTTGATTTAGTGAAAATCCCACGACCTGCACTATGAATAATCATCAAAAAATAATGCAAATGAGTCACACATGAACAGTGATTGTGCCAGTAACAAATCATCAACATAAGGAAGTTTCTCTTACTTTGTGAAAATTTACTAGTTTGCTAACTGTATTAATTCCAGGAGGTAATACCATCTAATAATTGCATTTCTTGCCAACATAGGCATATACAAATAATGGCTTGCCCAGAATAAAAATTGACCAAGTGCACATCTGTGAATAAGTACAAGTGGACCCATAAAATCTAATATGGGTTTCCAGAAGACAAAGCCATATGCCTAAATATTCTACCAGTAAAAGCAATAAATACAGTCGTAACCTGTCCATATGAGTACTACACAAATACAAAAATGTTGAAATTAGACAAACGCCCAAATATTTATTATTTATTTATTTGACATTTGATAACCGGGAATGTCCAGCTGGGTGTAAAGCCCATTTTCAATGGAGACCAGGGAGAAAAGCTCTTTTTAC
Source organism: Protopterus annectens (assembly GCF_019279795.1). Classification (NCBI taxonomy): domain Eukaryota; kingdom Metazoa; phylum Chordata; order Ceratodontiformes; family Protopteridae; genus Protopterus; species Protopterus annectens. Next base: position 1,589,041,697 of record NC_056739.1, on the reverse strand, counting down.
AAGAATAATACAATTATATAATCAGTTATACAATACAACATATGAGAAAGAAACATTTATAGGAGAATGTACTAACATTTACAAAAATTAAAATCAAGGTATAGCACATAAATTGATGGTATATGGAAAAGATTAAAGGGTCATATACTTACATTTGTCTCAAGAAAAAATGATCAAATATACAAACACTGCATAGAAGAATCAAATTAATTGTAGTTGCAGAAGTTCATATGTAGAGAGAAAGGGGATAGTGTAAGGTGGATATTGAAAGAGATTCAGGTTCAAGGAAGGTGAAGTTACAAAGAAGAAGAATTTGAGAGAAACATTGTGTATAAAGAATAAACATGGAAAAGAGATAAAAGTTAAGGTTATATGAGAAACGTTAAGTAGGAAGCTGAAAGGTTGGGTCGTTGTGAAAGAAAGAATAGGAGGGAGGTTGTAATTTGAGTTAGCAGAAGTAATGAGAGCAGAGAGGGAAAATATGGAAAGAGTTCAGTTTGGTAGTTGGAGGGGTGAGTGAGTAGAAAGGGATATCGTATAGTAGAGGGGATAGTGTTATAAGAGGAAGCAGTGTAGGTTGAATAGGAAGAAGATAGGTAGGATTGGGTAGCGGGGTAGAGGCAAGGTTAGTGGAAAGTGGAGAGAAAGGAAAAGGAAAAAGTAGTTAGGGTTGAAAAAGTGAAGTAAAAAGAGAGAGACGAGGTGGGGGTAGAAGGGGTACTGGGAGAGGGTGATATGGAGTGTGGTTAAAGTAGTGACACTATAAGTGTGGAGGAGGAATTTGGGGAGATAAAGTTGAGTGGTAGTACAGGAGTGCTAAGATAGTATTAATTAGATGGGTTTGGAGCATGGGCAGATTCAGGTCATAAGAAGGTGTTATTTTAATTTAAATTCCTTGATGGGTACTATAGCTCTGATATTTAGGGTATGGCATTCCATAGTTTAGTCACGTAGTAGGAGTAGAGACATTTTCCTGCATTTTGTGGTGCCTATATAGTGCTAGTAATTGTTTATCTTGCAGGTGTATATGTTTGGAGAATTGACTTTAGTGCTGGACAGTTGCTTGATTTATATATCATTTTGTGTGAAAATATTAGTTAGAGATAGTTTAGTAGTAAGGGTAATTCAAGCCATTTTAATGCAGTCAGAGTGTTGCAGTGATGTGTGGAATAAGAGTCACTTATTGCAAATTTTGCTATTTTGTTGTAACAAGTTTTGAGCTTATTTTTAGTAAAGCCTGAAGATTGGTTAAGATAGGGGGACCATATAGTAGTGAGGGAAGCATGTAGGTCATGGCAAGTATTGTTTTGGTGGATGTATTCATGAAGTTCTTGTGAAGGTAGAGCTTCCCTAGTTTGTAGTGTGTATTTTTGATTGTATTGTCTATATGGAGATTAAAAACCGCGGTGGTGGTGCTGCGGTAGCATTGTCGCCTCACAGTAAGACGCTGTCCAGTTCGATTCTCAGCTAGAGCGTCTTCTGCGTGGAGACATGCGTGAATGGGTGTACCTTTGTTGAAGGTTGTGCGTCAGGCCTGGCAAGCCGGTACGTAAAAATCAACTGCCAATCATTAGCAGACCAGAGTTCCGCTGTGGCGACCCCTAACCGGGAAAAGCTGAAAGACATTAATTGTCTATATGGAGATTGAAGGAAAATGTATTCCTATTGTTACTTGTAGTAATTTGGCATGAGAAACTATTTCAATTTCACTATTATTTAGGGAATAAATCTTAAAATCCAAAGGTACAGTAGGTGTAAACAGAAGGAGTTTTGTTTTGTTAGGATTGAGTAAAAGCTGCACATTATATAGAAGTTCAAAACGTTACCCATTGACTCAGCAAGATATTCTTATTAACCATTAGCACTTGGATTCAGATTAAAAGCCCTCAATCTACAATGCAAATATCTAAAGGTCCCATTTGTTTATTTAGGCTGAAGAGTTGCTCACTCTCTAAGATGCATTTGTTCTCTGTAAAGGAAAAATGGCTTTGCATACCTGTGGAATACAAAAGTTGATGGTAAGACTTTGTCTGTTCCATGACTAACTAAATCCAAAGGCCTCTCACCAGTGTTCTATTGTTGGAGGGGAAGATATTAATGGGCTTTAAGCACTCCTCCACCCATTATCTCTGTCTTACAAATCACAACTGACTGCTAGAGTAACTCAGCAGAAATACACCATTATCAGCAAAGTTTTCAAGGTGGGGGGTTCACACACACACACACACACACACACACACACACACACACACACACACACACACACCCATGGACAGTTTAGAGTTCCTAGCATACCTAAGGCTTATCTTTAGAATGCGGATTGTGGAAGGAAACTGGAGTCTGCAGAAAAAACTCACGAACCTAGGAAAGACATGCATACCCCAGGCAGAAGTATCCCGGCTGAGAACTGAACTGGAACTGGAGAACTTCTTGCTGTGAGGTAGCGATGCTATCCATTGCGCCACTACAGTGAAGTGGCTACCGTTGTCATTTCACAGTAAGAGTTCCCTACAGTATATCCAGAGTTTCCTAATGATATTGTAATTTGTTCAGTTTGCATTGTCAAAACCAGCAGACATTGGCTCCTATACCTTTTCAGTTCAAGTCATAATAGTCACAGTCACAAAAAATACATTCATGCATCCACAGACCAAAGCTTCTGAGCTAATCAAAATCAACTGATTTAATGAATATGACGCAAACTCAAAAAAATGGAAATTGAATGCTGACCCCCAGAGGTACAATCATCCTATGGACCCATTCCATTAATTCTCTCCTTAGGCAAGCCAATCTATACAGGTAACTGCTGTTTAGTAAATTATTTTGTAATTATAGCACTCCGATTTTTCTAGTACACTCAAAAATCATAGATTTTTTTCTTCCTTGTATTACCCTCTCCATTTGTCAGTCAAGCCTCCAACTATGCTATACGGGATTTAGCAGTTGCTTACCTGTGTCCCATTAGTTACATCACAAGTCCCTCTGTGAAGTTAGTATGTGTGTTCCAAAATTAATTAATCCAGTTCTCAAATTTTATGTCCTTACATTTACTGCTGCAGTATTCAAAACATATGCGGTACCCCTGCTGCGGACCCCAACGTCCAGCCTGTCTACTAAAGACTTTATTATTTTAAAGGTATGCCAAACATACCTAAATGCTCCCTGCATATCATAGGGCATAAAAGTGATATTCAGGCCTAACAAAAACAGAACTTCTTTGCCACTGGTCTGAACATATCTTTTACACCATCGGTCTGGTTACCTGTGTCCATTTTATGCCAGTTGAACGTATTGTCATTCTCCAATGACTAACTGCCTATTTACTGTACTTACAAGATGTGTCCTATTAGGGATTTTATTTTTTTCTTGTTTTTGTGTTCCTTGGGGTTAACATCATCCAAGAAGGGTAAATGCCAGTATGGAAGACAGTTTCCCCCTACAGACTGTCACAGTAAGTGTCTTTTTTGCCTAGGTGCTTCCCATGACCATAGATCTTGTTCTATTTGTCAGGTGTTGTCCCAAAACCCTTCACACTACACTTTCTTCCCTTTCCTTGTATCTTGAGAACCAGTGTCTTAAGCTACTCACTAAAGATACAATGAAAGGAATCTCCCGTCTCGAGGGTTAGCCGTTAGGGAAGAAGAATGCGAAAAAGGTATGACAGGAATCTTCAGCTGTCCAGCCTCTGTCAGGTGTTTTTCCTGAGGTTGTTATGAACTCGAAGGCTCGCCTGGCTGTGTTGTTGGATTTCTCTGCCACAACCATTTTGGAGTCTGGTGAGGATCCAGCTGGCAGTATGTCTGAAGAGGCTTTGCAGGCATCTGTCTCAGATGTTCAGAGGGAACCACATTTGATTTTTTTCCTAGGGGCCTGGGGGAGTTCCTCAGTTTTTTGTCAGGGAAGAAGTTCCTGCTATGGTTCTCAACTGTTTTCCTGGTTCTGAGCCTTATCAGGATGTTCCCTTAGTAAAGAAACAAAATATTAAACATATTTCTTCTGCTTCTAGAGATCCCCAAAGTGAGTGGCAGGCTTTCACTCGAGTTATTTTCTGCCTTAATGTCCTTAAACCCTCCTTATAGGGTTTCAGTTCTTACTCCTCCTTGGCCCTCTACTCCTCTTAAAATGCCTAGAGACCAGGATTCTTCTGAGGATGAGTCAGTTTCTACACATGAATCCCTAATGTATTCTACTCAAATTCCTTCTCGTTTGGACTTGGGACAGAGGAAGAGGAATCTATTAGTCCTGCTGTTCCTTTAGAGGAAATTTCGTTTGGGGACACACTCTCTAGGATGATGGATTTTTTTCCAGTGGGATTGTACTCAGATCTCTGATAGTCATAAGGAGTACTAAGAGTTGCTGCAGTTGGTCTCTCCTAAACCTGCAGCTGTTCCTCCTGTTTTGGTGGCTTTACTGGATGCTTTCTCCAATGCCTCTCACGCTTTCTCCTAGTTCTTTCCCCCCCTGCTCACAAGAAGCCTGACAGGTTTTATAGGGTTCCTGAGGATTGTTGCTTTTTATATAAATGTCCTGCTGCTGACCTCTAAGTAGTGTTGTAGCCTCTGATAAGCAGTCTCAATTGCTTTCTTCACCCAAGTTATTGCCTTCTGACAAGGAAAGCAGAACCATGGGCAGGCTGGGTAAGAAGGTTTACACTTCTGCTACCCTAGCTTCCAGGGCTATTATCAGATCTATATGTCTAGGTATGTGTTGGCTCATCTTTCTCAGGCCTGTCAACTTATTTTTGATTTTCCAGATTGAGGGTAAAACTTCTATTCTTTCCTTGTTAGGGGATTCCTCTCAAGTCGTTCGTCATTCTATTAAATATAGTTATGATGCAGTGGATGCCTCTTCTAGGGCTGCTGTTTTTGGTTCAGTTATGAGGAGGTATTCTTGGCTTAGGCTTCAACCTCTACCCGATGATATTAAAGCTAAGCTGATGGATGTTCCTCTGGATTCTAAACTTTTGTTTGGGGAAGTGTCTGTTGGTTTTAAGTCCCTTCAGGATAAGGGCAAGGTCTTACTGGAACTTAAACATGTGTTTGTTTCTCCTGTGCCTAAATTTCAGAGAAACTATCCTACTAAGCCTGCCTTTGTTTGTAGGCAATCCTGTCCTTCTACTAAAGGTAAGAAGAGTGGTAAATGTGCTCCTACTGCTAAGGCTACACAGTTTTCAGGTACTCCAAAGCCTTCCTTTCTGAACAAATCAGGCACTGTGTGATTATCTGATTCTTTCCAGCCACATTCCTCTTTCTCTTCGCCTTTCGCTTTCTCTTCCTATTTGGCTTCCGATCACTCATGATTCTTGGGTTCTGTCAGTCATTCATCAAGGGTACTTCATAATGTGGAAATCCTGCCCTCCTTTTATTAGAATTCCTCAAACTCCCCAGGAAAAACTTCCCTGTTTACCAGAGGTTCTTCAAGATCTCTTGTCTCATGGTACTATTCAAGAGGTGCCCGTGTCTCAAAGGGGGGAAAAGGTTCTACTCCATACTGTTTCTTGTACCCAGAAAAGAGGGCACTTGGACACTTATTCTAGACCTCTGTCATCTAAATACATTTCTAAAAGTACCTTCCTTTTGGGTGGTGTCCCTTCAGATTTTGTTTCCTGTCTTGCTCCCTCAGGCCAGTATGATGTCTCTGTATCTCACGGATGCTTATTGTCATATTCTAATCCATCCTCTTTTCAGGAAGTTTTTAAAATTTTCTGTTGCTTCCTGGCATTTTCAGTTCTTTGCTTTGCCCTTTGGCCTTTCTACTGCCCCAAGGGTGTTCACCAAATGCCTTGCTCCCATGATTGCTTTTTGCAGGCTTCAAAGGATCCAAATTTTTCCTTATTTGTACGACCTGTTGATTCAGGCATCCTCTCCAGAGACCCTTTTGTAAAATCTTCATTTTGCTGTCTCTCTTTTCACAGCCTTGGGTTCACTATAAATTTCAATAAGTCTTCCCTGACTCCTTCTCAGGATCATGTTTTTCTGGGTTGCAGTATTCAGACTGTGCCAATGTTTGCATCCCTGCCTCCTCCAAAGGCCTTAACTCTCATTTCTTTCTTTCACACTCTTCTTCCTCTGGCTTTCATTACCACCAGGGAGTTTCTATGAGTTCTGGGTTTTATGGCATCCACTATTCCAATGCTCCCTCTGTCCAAACTTCACATGAGAAAGTTTCAGTGGTTTCTGAAGTCAGTGTGGCTTCAGCATGTACATCCTCTAAATTTTGTAGTTCCTCTTCTTCCTTGTCTCAGACAGGAACTTCATTGGTGGATTTAGCAGTTGTCTCTGAATCCAGGGATCCCTCTTCACCCCCTCTTCCCTCTTAGGAATTGTTCATAGATTTCAGACATTGGATGGGGACGAATTTTGGCTGCCTAAAGGTACAGGGGGTGTGGTCGCCTCATCAGCAGAAGGAGCACATCAATGTCAAACAGATGAGAGCTCTTCTGCTTGCTCTTCAGGCCTTTCATACTGTTTTCTTTCCAGGGTCTCTCAAGGTATTCACAGACAATACCACAGTGATGTGGTATATCAACAAACAGGGAGGAATGAGATCTTATCTTCTTCTTTGCCAGTTGGCACTTCTGGCATGAGATTTTGCTATCAAGTGGCTCTTCAGGTAGTTTATATCTCTTCTGGTCAGAACATTGTGGCAGACACACTGAGCAGATCCTTAACTCAGTCCCATGAATAGATGCTTCACAGGGATGTGTTTCTGGACATTATCCACCAGTGAGGTATTCCTCAAGTGGACCTTTTTGCCTCTCCTCTGAACAGACAATTTCCTCTGTTTTGCGCCAGAGTCCCACGTCCTCTGGTATGGAAGGTGAATGCCCTCTCATTATCTTGGAAGGGGGTGTTTCTTTATGCAATCCCTCCCCTTCCTCTCATTTTGAAGGTCCCATTCAATACTCAACAGGATGGTCCCAAAATCTTGTTGGTGACTCCATTTAGGCCCTGACAGCACTGGTTCCCTCTTCTTCTGCATCTAGCCAGGGGCAGTCATGAAAAGTTACCTCACAGGGTGCACCTGCTCACACAAGACAAGGGATCTCTTACCCATCCCTACCTGTCCATGCTTCAGCTGGTGCTGTGGGTGATAAGATTTTGATTCCTCTTAGACACCTTTTTTGTGGGGATGTGCTGCAAGTCCTGCAGGAGGCCAGACAACCTACAACTTAGGAAATCCTACTTATCCAAATGGGTAAGGTTTCCTTTTTGGTGTCTCCCTCATAACCTGGACCCACTTACTGTGGATGCTCCTTTGGTTCTCTCTTATTTGTGTGAGTTGCTCAATGCTGGTTTGGCCTGTTCTTCTATTAGGGCCCACCTATCAGACATACAAACATCTTAGCCATAGGTGACTCAATTGTGTAACACACAGATGTCCCTCTCACCAGGTTGGATAAGGAAAAGGTGACTGTCAGCTGTCTGTCAGGTGCCAAGATCCACCACATCACACACGCACTCAAGTCTGTCAACAACAGGCAATGTTATGACTCTGTCATAGTCCATGTTGGTGTGAATGACTTGAGATGTACCTCACTGGTCTATATGAAGAGAGACATGACTGAGCTCTTGGATTATGTGTCTCAGGCAGGTATGTCCCTATCCATAAGCAGCATTTTACCTTCACCTAGGATGATACTTCAATACACACAAAAAATGATTGACTTCAACAACTGGCTTAGTTTCTGGTGTCATTCAAAGGGGATCCAGTATCTGTCAGCCTGGCATGACATGGTCAACAGACCTCAATGCTTTGCCAGAGATGTTCTTCATCTGCCACCCCTGGGATTTCGGTTACTGGCTAAGGCTCCTGCCATCTCCATAGTGCCTTTTTTTAGGCAATGTCACAAGAACAAAATTCCTGATGTAAAAACACCTTCTAAAAACAACCTCAAGGTTATGCTGCTAAACATTAGGAGTCTAAACTGGAAACTGCACTCACTGGAAGCAGTCCTCACCCTGGAAGATGCTTACATTTGTGCAGTCACTAAGACCTGATTTAGGACTGCGGAGAGCACCCCAGCTATACCAGGTTACACTTCTTTCCACATGTTCAGACCACAAACTAAAGGCATGAGAACAAAAGGAGGTGGTGTATCAATATTCATTAAAGATTACTACACCTCTAGACTGGTTAAACAGCAGGATTCCCTTGAATTACTTCAGGTGCAATTGACTGTAGGTAAGACATCTCTTCAGATCATTGCCAGCTATAGGACCTTCTCCATGACAGGGCATCCACTCAGCCTACTTGGATCTCCTTGAGTTGATCAAGATACAGCTGAACACACTGGTTTTGGGTGACTTTAATTACCCGTCCATAGACTGGGTAAATTATACATGTTCTAACTCACTTGCCCAAAAGTTCCTGGACTTCATTAACTCCAGTGCCCTGGAAGCTGGTTGACACACCCACAAGGGGCTCAGATATCCTGGACCTGGTGTTCACCAACATGGGAGACCGCTGCACCACCCCAAGTGTGTGGCCATCCTTGGTGAGATCTGACCACAAATCAGTTTTGCTAGAAGTAACTATAACACAAGAACCCCCCCCCCCCCCTTAGCAACAACTAGACTAAAAAACCTTCGCCAAGGCCAATTACAATCTTTTACATAATGGCATAAATAGCTTCATAGCCTCTCCCCCCACTGATGGAACAGACACCTATGCTGAGTTATACACCACTGCTTTATAGAAGCATCTGTGCAATTGTATTGACTCTGCTGTACCTGATAGAACCAAAGCAAGGTCTTCAAGCAAAAACAAACCTGCCTGATTTATTAGCCATTAATAGGCTATACACTAGGAGAAAGAAATTGCTGTCTAAGAACAGGAAGGAATTGTCTCAAAACTGGAAACACTCCTTTCTCAACTTAAACAAGCAAATAAGACTCCTAGTGAAGTCCTCCAAAGCTAGCTACAAATCCAAATTAGCTTCCCTAACTAAAGATAACCATAAGGCATTCTTTAAATACATCCATAACTTCAAAGGTAAGACTCAAACTTAAGCTGAATACATAGTTAATGGTACTACATATATATATATAACCTGTGAATATAGCAAGTCTGCTGGCTGACAGGTTCAGTGAAAACAGGTCTATTTTAATTAAAGCGAACACTTAAAAAAGTGAATGCTTATTCATCGACCCTAGTTCAGCGAACGCTGAAAATGCCGAACACTCAGAACAGCGATTTTTTTCCCAGGCAAAAAAATCGCTGTTCCACAAAAAAAAAAAAAAAAAACTTAAAACAGTATTTAATGTAGGGGGCTTCACCCCCCACCCCCACTTAAATATACCAACTCTGAGATTGCATCACAGTGGAGGAAATGGCAAACTCCCGAAACCGGCCCAGTGATTTTTTTCCCTGAGAAAAAATTTGCTGTTCCGGGTGTTCAGGATTTTCAGCATTCGCTGAAATAGGGTCGATGAATCAGCATTCGCTTTTTTGAGCATTCACTGATTCAATATAGACCTGTGAAAACTTCACTTCCCTGTCCCCACCACATATACCCAAAGCATCCCAAACATCTGTTCCCTACCTAGTATCTCTGAAAAGCAGGTCCTAAATTCCCTTTCCAAGGCCAAAAATACAGCCTCTATGGGACCAGACAACATCCCAGGCTGTGTTCTACATGGGTTAAAACAAGAATTAGCATCACCATTAGCATTGTACTCAATCCCAGCCTAAGCACTGGCTTTGTCTTGTGGAATGGAAAATAGCTATCATCCCTTTGCACAAAGGGGGTGCAAAGTATTAGTTAAAGGGTGTGAACACACAACAAAGTATTAGTTTAAGGGCATACACACATGCAACCAGCGAATTGTACGTTTTTTATTGTTTATATTTTTCCCCTAACAGATTTGTTTGTTTTTCAATTGAATTGTACAGGTTATAGGTCACATTAAAGGTGGGAAAAGTTTTGAAATGATTTATTGTGGTCTCATTTTTTATATATCACAAAAATCTGGCATTTTAACAGGGGTGTGTAAACTTTTTATATCCACTGTATTTGGATATGACTCAGGCTATTAGAAAATCTGATCAGTTATTTTTTTCTTTTCATTCTAGATCTTTGGGACTTACTGTATCCAAGAAACTATTTCTTCTTGGATTTCTATTGTTATTTCTTTTTGTTACACATTTCATGGCAAGAGCCTTCCTTTTTCAATTAAGGCTCATTTTACTAGAGCTGTGGCTTCTTCTGGTGCTTTTTCCAAAAGTTCATATACTAATTCCATTCTTGAAGTCGCTATCTGGACTTCTGTGCATAGCTTTACCAAGCACTACAAGTTGGGTGCTATCTCTACAGGTAGGGCTGGTTTTGCTAGTTCCATTCTTCATGGCTTTTTAGTGGATGCTTCTGCCCCTTTCTCCTCACACAGCACTGAATGTAAGGACAGTACAGTTGTGTAAAATCTTACTGTAATGGTAGATGTCCTTACCTTCACTGCTGCAGTATTCCCTCCCTCCCTTCTTCCCCTTATTCTTTACCTTCCTGGATGTACACATTATCTCTTGGGTTCCTTGGACTGGTGTTCCTCCTGGCGCAACCGGTTCTGTTTTTGGTTGGCCTAAACATCACCTTTATGCCCTGTGTTACACGGGGAGTGTTTGGCGATGTTCAGTGTACCTTTAAAATAACAGGAGTCTTTAGTAGAATGGCTGGATGTCAGGCTTCCGTGCCAAGGGAACCCCATATGTTTTGAATCCTACAGCAGTGAAGGCAAGGACATCTACCATTATGGTAATATTTTACACAACTGCACTTTCTGTATTCTCTTCAATAAATTCAGAGGATTTAGACCTAACTTTGATACATCTGGCCATAATTACTACTGATGCTGAATTTTCATGATGAAGAATCATGATTTTAGTTCTTCTTTTAAATGGCAGTTCCATATTAGCAGTACATGGCGAGACTGCTATTATGCATGTAAACCACATGGTTGTGATGGTGTTCGATTCTTTTTCTTTTTCTAAGAGCTTACACCAGATATCCAAAACAAGGCTCGGTGATTATCACTCTGTCATAACTTCATGTATTACCTTTAAACTGATAGTTTTCTGCAGAAAATATTTAATTAACTAATTTCCCCTTAGGGCTAGGGGCCTGAAGGGAATTGTTGCTAGTATGCATGCATTTGTGCAGGAAGTGTCCCATCCTTGAAGCACTGTCTTGATGCAATAAATTGCTTTCATACTTTTTTCATTTGGAAATCCTCGAATATAACAAGAACTATTCCTTAATGGCAGGGCTAGCAGAATCCTTTCACTGTTTTATAATCACAAGTTTTGTAGCTGTACAAATCATTATAAAGTCATACCAATGTCAAAGTTATCAACTGCTAATCCCCCAATTACACATCATACCTCTCAATTGTACAGATTTTCTCAGAATGTCCAGATTTTTGCCTCATATTTTTGGTCTGTTTCTCATACAATTGTGGTATTCTGGCAAATCATTGGCTAATTATTGAGAGTTGAAGTCAGAAAATAATGACAGGCATTTGAGTTTCAGATGTCATACCCTTCAAAAAATTCAAGCTAATGCAAAACCTGTTCTTCTGCCTACATTTGTAAAAGCAATATTTAAAATATGTCCCTATTTTTGGGCCTTTGTCCCCCCCCCCATTATTTATGACTTTACCTAGATTTCTTGCTCTAAGAGGTTGAGAGGTATGACATGCTCACACACAGACACACACAGACACACACACACACACTCACACGCACACACACACACACACACACACACACACACACACACACACACACACACACACACACACACACACACACACACACACAAACATGCATACACACAAACACATATTTCTTAACTGCTATCATTTAAGCATAGCACTATGCTTTTTACCCACATATGTAGGCTTCCTCCATCATGTCCGCTTGACATTATGCACATCTACAGAAACATACATTATTAAATAACTGAACTAAGCCTGTACAAATATGCAATAGTGCTAATTATACGAGATCAAGTACTGAAAACCTTCTATTGTGAAAATTAGTAAAGTGTTGTACTTTCCAAACTTCTGCTATGATTTTTAAAGTCTAACACTATGATTTTAATATTCAGATGTACATGCACAAATACACACACCACAGACACATGCATACACCAAACACACACACACCAAATAATGTGTGTGTGTGTGTGTGTGTGTGTGTGTGTGTGTGTGTGTGTGTGTGTGTGTGTGTGTGTGTGTGTAGATATAGATACATATATGTCAGAAGTGCAAAACCAGACACCATGATGCCTACAAGTGCAAAAAATAAATTCTGGTTCCACCAAGAAAACGGCAGATTTCAAAAGTCATTCTAACACAATCAAAGCATTTTTGCAGGGTGATTTCCCTACCTGTACAACCCCACCTTGGAGGATGCGCATCTCACAAAAGCAAGGCAATGTCTTTTGGCTTTTCCCGGTTAGGGGTCGTCACAGTGGATCACCGTTCCACAGATTGATTGGCAGTGGATTTTTACAGTGCTGAGTTGCCAGCCCAACACCCAACCTTCACAGAAGGTAGACCCACACACACCTATCTGCATGTCTTCAAAGGTCACTCAGCCGCAGGGAGAATATGCAGACTCCAAACAGAAGGAAGCCCAGCCAGGAATCGAACCAAAGAACCTCTTGCTATGAGGCGACAACTCTAACAGCTGCACCATCGTGGCTTAGAATGCACGTCTCACACTCCTGTTATTATAGCTTGTCTGTTGTCGGTGCTCACTTGTACCTCAGAGTAGGGGTAATACTGTAAGATAGTGAAAGATAGTCTCTTGAGTCATACCACAGGGACCAAACATATTAAAGAATGTAAAAGGCACAAAAATATGAATCACTAGATAATTTACTAAGCTTATCATGGCCTCAAGAGCATGCAGGAATGTACTGCTATCCTGGATATGAGCCTTCACTACCTACATCCAAGAATAAAATTCATACTAGGCACTGCATGCAGATGTTTTTGGCCTAGCTCCAGTGGTGGCTGGTGACTTCAAATTAAAGGGGGGCTTCAGGAGACAGCTGAATGGGTGGGGCCAATGGGAAGGGATGTGGCCAACTAGAAAGGGGTGGAGCTATGCTCAAAACCACAACAACTGGAACTTTAATTAAATACACTGCCCTGGGTGCCAAACTGTCATTACGACAGTCCAATAAAGACAAAATGACGTGTAGAAGAAAATAATATTTCAATGCATTGGCTACATGACAGCTTACTTATCATCTAGATGGAAATGCAAAGGTTGTGAGGCATGAAAAAATAAATTACTTTTTAAATACATTACTGGAATGCCAGTCAAAATAAAGTATAAAAAAAACCAAGCAGCACTCAACTCAAACCACACCTCCCATTGCACTGCAGTTCTAATTATAATTTATATTCAGCTTTATAAAATTACCAAGTAACAAGCTGAAAGTAGCAATCTCTGTGCTACTCCCACTTGTAAAAATGTTTCTTATCCAAAAAAGACCTGCTGCCTGACAACAACTATCTTCTTGTTTCATGGGGAAGACATGATCAAAGTAAAAAAATTTACAGCAAACAAGAAACAAGCTCAAGATAAATTGCTTAAAGAATTACTGCACAAGTTATGGACCACACATGATAGATTGGCAGTTTAGTTTATGGGTAAAGCCTGCAAAGATGACTGCAAGTCTCCAACAAATTTAACGAGCTTCTGAAAATACTGTAATCCTGGCCTTTATTACAAATACTGTCATATGCATTTCAATACCTAAGGCTTATATGTTATCTAGTAATGTAAATATTCTCTGCATGGCAACAACAAAAAGGCTTTCAATGTTGGTAATTATTTAACAGTGTGCTTATTAAAGCTTACTTGCATCTTACAATCTTCGACGGGCTTACCTGATGGTCATTAAAGCATTGCTATTTAAACACAGAGCAACAGGGCACTGTGACAGCATGCATTTTCTGAATAATAAGAAGCATAAATCAACAGTATAAAAATATGACAGAAAGGCAGAACATTCTGCAAAATCAAGGACAGATGAAAAGACACTGTTGTACTTGTGTCTACCTTGGATGGGGGAATACTCTGCACACTTCCACTGCATAACTGCTCCTTGCCTTGCTTGGACACATCCAGAGTCACTACATGGGGGAGTGGGGTGCAACAAGTATGTCACAATTTGAAATGTCTCTGGCTGACGGTGATGGCTCTGACACTCATACCTCTCAACCACAGAGCAAGAAATCTGGACAAAACCATACACAGAAGTGGAACACAGGCCCAAAAACAAGGACATTTTTTTAAAATATTGCTCTTATAAACTTAGATAACAGAATAGTAGTAGGTCTTGCATTAGTATAAATTTTCTGAAGGGTATGAAATCTAACTTCAATCTTTAATGATTTGCCACTAATTTGCCAGAAAACAACAATTTTATGAAAAACAGACCAAAAATGTGATGCAAAAATATAAAGTTGCCACACAATACAGCTGGGAACCTGTCAAAGAAGGGACACCTTTTTAATATTAGTGCTGTTAACTTGAGCAGCTGACAAAATAAGAGAATCTACATGCATTTCTGAAATAAAAGTCATCTATAACTCTGATCATTACAGTTATTTATAATTGTAAACCTTCCATGTTTTCTTCCAAAATTGCCATTTTGCTGAGGGATTATTAGGGGGAGAGCAACATTTTGAGTCAAAATTGGGGACAGTTGAGAGGTTTGGATATTCCTAATTCTATAAAGCGATTTATTTTCATGTACCTCTCAACCTCTTAATGTAGGAAATCTGGACAAGGCCAAATATATTGGGGGAACATACAAACATTACTAAAAATTACTCTTGTATAAATTTAAGACAGTTGATAGACTAACAGGTCTTGCTTTAGCATGCATTTTTCTGAAGGTTATGACGTCTGAAACTCAATGTCTGTCATTATTTAGTGACTTCATTCTTAAATGATTTGCCAGAAAACCACAAATTTTATGAGAAACAAGCCAGAAATAAGAAGCAAAAATCTATTAATTCTGCAAAAACATGGACAGTTGAGAGGAATAGTTCATCTGGGGTTGGCTGTCTTTGAGTTTGCTTTCCTTCCCCCCTCACAAAATCATGGTCGAATGGAGCCACCCCCCTGCAGCCATTCCAATGTCCCATTCCTTGGTTATTTCACCCCATTTACCATAAACACTGTGAGGTGCATATTGCTTTACTTCTGCAATGATTTGGATTTCATTTGAAAGTTTTATTTTGCATTTTACAGCACAAACACTAATAGATATATGCTAAACAAAGCAATGCAGTCTCACAATGAAAACAGACTTAGCTTTAAAACTTCTCTACCTTTGAAACTCACATTCATTGAAACAAAATACATTTTGCCAGTGGCAGATAAAGATAAACTTTGGGCTGTTTTTAAATCATAGGCCCCTTGCACATGAAACACACATCTGCTCTTTGATACAGCTTCCTGACTGTATTAACTTATATTCCTTGTACAATACAGTACAGTTGTTAGAGGGCATGTGAAGACTGGTATAGAAGGATGAAGGCTGCCAGCCTAGTCAAATAGAATTTGATACGTAATTCTGGCATTTGTAAATATAAATATAAAATACAGGCTTGTTTCTTAAATGAAAGAAAACACTGTAAAATGTGAACTTCAAGATTGTAGCAACATTGCCATCTGCTGTAAAGAAAACAAAGCCAAGCATTTTAAATGTTCTTTGAAATTAAAATTATGTTTTGTATGTCCTTTGAAGTTAGAATTTGGAGTCGATGAATCTGGAGTAAGCACCCTGCCTATTATTTTAAGGCTAACGTTAATGACCAGAATTTACATATGGAATGTCCTTTATTGCTCTATGTAAGTAAGTTATTTTAGAAGTATGTTTTCTTGTAGAAATAGCTAGGACTATAAACATTAGAATAAGTGTTTTTCTGTTATGTCAGAACTGTACTACGGAATTATTTTAAGTTTCTGTGTGATCTCTGAACTCTTAAATAGCACTGTGGTGTAGTAGTATTGTCTTGTGTTTTTAGTATTTATTATTAAATATTTTAAAAACCTTTTACCTGTGGCTGGTTTGTGTAGGGATAAGTTAAGCTCTAGAGTACATTGCATATTTATAAATTTTATTGTACAAGACCACTCTAATAAGCCTTGACTGATTAGTCACATTACCAATTGGATAAAAATATTGCACAGTAATAATTGGACACCCTTTTAAGGGCCTTTGGGTAGCTGATAATTATTAGCTGGTGGTGGCAGTAATTACTACCATATAGTCTGGGTAAAGGGGTACAGCTGGAGAATCTGTGTCAGCCTTTCCCAGGAGTGACTGTGAAGTTGTATAAATACTTAAAGTGTGTGTGTGTGTGTCAGCTACTTGGCAGGGACACGAAGAACTGGTTGGACAGAGAGGGTACTGGAGGTTAGCTTGCCAGCTAGGCTGAGATCTGGACCCTATAGCTGTGCCAGTGGGGAGTCTTATTGGGGACCTGGAGATCAAGGGAGCAACCAGCCCCAGACTGACTGTGATCTATGTGTGCACTTAAGGGAAATTGTACTTTACTGTGTGTATTTGTTATCCTTTCCTCTCATATGAGATGCCCTCTCTGGTGTTAGTGGCGGGGATTGAGGCTCCTTGATTGCTGGGCCAGGGCACGGGCATCACATGTGGTTTGCAGTGGTGGGATCCACTTCACATTTGTGGTGGTGGTGGATATCCACATCACATATTAATTAGTTGGTAAATACTAATTGGCTTGTAATGGTGTGGGGAGTGTGAATCCTGTAGCTTATGTACAGGGATCTCTGAAGGTGTTTTGTACTCAAAAACAGCCATGCAGTGAATACTCAGAGTTCAGATCACAATTGTTTTATTTCTTTCGTTAGCTTAGTTAGTCAGGGTGAGCAAGCAGCATGTCAGCAGAGGAGTATGGAAAGCTGACAAGGAGCCAGCTGGTGGAGATGTGCCAGGCTAGGGGACTGGTGCATAGAAACCTGACTAAGGCAGACCTGATTGCAGCCTTGCTTACAGCTGCATCAGAAAACAGCATCTAGGAGGACAATCAGACTGGCAGTGGAGTTACGATATCCTCAGAGAATGGACAGCTCAACCTTTCTGCGAAGAATAATCAGACTGGCAGTGGAGATACAATATCCTTGTAGAATGGACGGCTCAACCTTTCTGTAGTCGAATTAAAAATCCAGCTGGTGCTAAAGAGACGAGTTGGAGACCAAGTGTTTGGAGATGGAAGCCAAAGAAAAGGAACGTCAGAGGAGGCATGAGAGGGAAATGCTGACTCGTCGCCAAAGCCATGGAGATAATGGGGAAGGGAGTAACTGGACCCCAGAAGCACAACAGGTCAGTAAATTTCTTCCGCAATTTAAAAAGGGGGATAATTTTGATAGTTTAATTCATATGTTTGAGAGGGTATTCAAACAGTATAATGTTGACTAAAGGCTCTGGGTATGGTTCACATGGGAAATCTGTAACTTTTTTATCAAAAATGCCTGACTCTGTCTGTTTTGATTATACTGCTGTAAAAAATGTCTTTTAGAATGTTTTAAGCTAACACCTGAAATGTATTGGAAAAACTTTTGTGAGCATAGATGCAGGGCAGATGAAAATGTATGTGAATATGTTGCTGAATTGAGCACTTATTTTCATAGCTGGGTGAGTGGATGTTAGGTCACCACTTTTGAAGGGCTGGCAGATCTTTTGGTGAAGGAACAAGCCCTTAGCATTTTGCCTGAGGACATGAGGATCTGGTTAGCTGATAGACAATGTGCTACTTCAGATGAGTTGGGGAAGAAGGGAGACCTATATCTGGCAAGCAGGATAGCCCTGTACAGGAAAGGGACCCCAGTACTGCTCATGGGTCTAAAGGAACCCATGGTGAGCAGCACAGACTGCCCCAATAGAATCAGCCAGTAGCAGAGGAAGCCACTATTCCAGGTACATGTCCAGGAGCTAGGGTTAAATGTTTTGAATGCAACCAGTGGGGCCATGTGGCATACAGGTGTCCATGGAGGCAAGGTGGGGAACCAAATGTGAGGGAGCCAGTAAGTGAGAAAGACAAAATGCCAATAGTAGGTTGTCTTGAGACAAAAGGGGTACAAAACTACCATCCTGCAGATGTCCAGAGAGGGAAGGATTTGGATGAGGCAGTACCATGTGCTTATGCAGTTACATGCGGTCAGGCTAGGAGACCAGGATGTGGGTCTGGTAGCCTGGGAAAGACCCAGACAGGCTGCATACTTGCAGCCAGGACTGGTGAGGTGGTTACTTCAGGGAGTGAGCTATGTTGTAGCAGTGAGACTGAAGGGGAGCCACAGCTGCTTTTGGGTACTGATGTTCCCTTGGACAGGGTAACTGCAAAGTTAGAGGTGGGTAGTAGTACCCAGGCTGACAGTGAGGCACCACTGTCAGAGGATGCTAGACTCCCTGTGGAAGGGGAGCTGGGAAGGGTTACAAGGGGAGAGTTGAGACAGGCATAGACCCTACATTGCAAGGCCTGAGGCAGGTAGCTAGGGAGGCATCTGATTCTCAAGGGAAGGGAGAATCTGTATAATGGGACAAAGGGTTACTGTACAGAAAGTGGACCCCTGAGGGAGGGCTAGAATGTGAGAGAGTAAAGCAGTTGGTAGCACCTAGAGCATACTGTCTGGCACTTCTAGCCATATCCCATGGTATTCCCTTTGCAGGTCATATGGGTATCAAACATACAAAGAGGTGTATTATGCAGAAGCTCTATTGGCCTGGAATTTCCAGAGATGTAACAGGGTACTGCAGGACCTGTGAGCAGAGACAAAAGGTAGGCAAGGCTGGAGACAAGGTGAGAGCTTCTTTGATGCCTTTACCTGTGATTCAGGAGCCATTTCAGAGGGTAGCTATGGATATAGTGGGTCCTCTGAGTATCCCAAGTTCCACAGGGAAAAAGTATATCCTAGTGGTTATAGATTATGGTACACGATACCCTGAGACAGTGGCTTTGTCCTCCATTGAGGCAGAGAAGGTGGCAAATGCTTTGTTAGAGATTTTCAGAAGGGTAGGTTTCCCAAAGGAAATACTGTCTGACAGAGGTGTCAGTTTCATGTCAGATCTGCTGGCTTGTCTGTGGAAGTTCTGCGGGGTGAAGCACATGAAGACCACCCCCTACCATCCCCAGACTAATGGTCTTGTTGAGAGGTTAAATTCTACAATCAGGTCCATGCTACGGGTATTTGCAGATCAGTTTAAGAGGGAGTAGGACAAATATTTGCCCCATCTGTTGTTTGGTTACAGAGATGTTCCCCAGGAA
The DNA here is from genome assembly GCF_019279795.1 of Protopterus annectens. Classification (NCBI taxonomy): domain Eukaryota; kingdom Metazoa; phylum Chordata; order Ceratodontiformes; family Protopteridae; genus Protopterus; species Protopterus annectens. The sequence continues at coordinate 1,589,022,378 of NC_056739.1, read as the reverse complement.
TCCACAGGTTTTTCACTCTTTGAGTTGCTGTATGGGCATAGGGTGAAGGGACCTCTAGATTTAATTTGAGACAAGTGGGAAGGTGAGTGTGAACCTCAAAAGGAGTCTATTGTGGCATACATCCTAAACCTCAGGACAAGGCTCAGGGAACTCATGGGCTTGGCCCATGAGAACCTGGCCAAAGCCCAACAACAGAAGAAGGTGTGGTATGACAGGAATGCTCAAGCGAGAGAGTATGCTGTGGGGCAGCAGGTAAGGGTTCTCATTCCTGTCAGACACAACAAACTGCAAGCAGCTTGGGAGGGACCCTACAAGGTGGTAAGAAAGGTAAGTGATGTTAACTACATGGTGGAACTGCTAGGCAGATGGCAGTGGCACAAACTGTACCATGTTAACATGATGAAACCTTACCATGATAGGGTGGCCCTTGTGTTGAGCATTTGCAGTGGATTGCAGGAGGAGTTTGAGGGAGATCTGGCAACTGATCTCCTCAGTGAAGCTCGCAGTGACACCTCGGTGGAAGGGGTAGCAATATACCAGCAGCTATCTCCTACCCAGGTTCGAGAAATCCAAGCAGTGTTGCAGGAGTTTGGGGACATGTTCACTGGGAAACCAGGGTGCACCCACCTGGTGCAGCACTGGGTGGATACAGGACCCCAGAAGGCCTAATAGGCAGGCCTCTTATAGGGTGCCTGAGAGAATCAGACAGACTCTGAGGGAGGAGGTACAGGAGATGTTGGAATAAGGGGTGATTCAAGAGTCCAACAGTCCCTGGGCCTCCCCAGTGGTGCTGGTGCCAAAGAAGGATGGCAGCACCAGGTTGTGTGTGGACTACAGGAAATTAAATAGTCACACAGAGTCAGATGCTTACCCTATGCCTAAGACAGATGAGGCCCTAGAGCATCTAAGTGGGACTAAGTATCTTACAATCATTGATCTTACCAAGGGCTACTGGCAGGTGCCATTGACTCACAGTGCTAGAGAGAAGTCAGCCTTTGTGACTCCTTTTGGCTTGTATGAGTTCACAAAGATGCCCTTTGGGATGAAGAATGCCCCAGCAACTTTCCAGAGGCTGATAGATCATATCTTAGTGGGAGCAGGAGGGTTTGCCCTTGCTTACATAGATGATATTGCTATGTACAGCTATTCCTGGCCAGAGCACCTTCAGCATGTCAGGGAGTTGCTGGGCAGACTACAGAGGGCAGGATTGATCATTAAGTCGAGCAAATGTCAGGTGAGTATGGCAGAGGTCTCCTACCTAGGACATAGAGTGGGGAGTGGTAAGATAAGGCCAGAACCTGCCAAAGTGGAAGCCATTCAGGCATGGCCTGCACCTGTTACTAAAAAGCAGGTGAGGGCATTCTTAGGGACAGCAGGGTACTACAGAAAGTTCATCCCTAGTTATAGTACCATAGCTGCTCCCTTCACAGACCTGACAAGGAAGAACAGGCCAGATAAGGTAATGTGGACCCCAGCATGTAAGCAGGCATTCCAGAAGCTTAAAGAAGCTTTGGGAGGACCCCCTGTGTTAACCAGTCCAGATTAAAGCAAAGAATTTTTTGTACAGGTAGATGCTTCGAACCATGGGGTGGGGGCTGCACTTAGCCAGATTTCTTCAGAGGGGGAAGAGCACCCAGTGGTATATCTTAGTCATAGGCTCCAACCCAGGGAGAAATGCTATGTAGCTGTAGAAAAGGAATGTCTAGCCATAGTGTGGGCACTGCAAAAACTTCAGCCTTATCTGTATAGAAGAAAATTCACTGTAATGACAGATCACAACCCTTTCACATGGTTAAACAGAGCCAGTCAGCAAAATTCCAAGTTGCTAAGATGGAGCCTGGGGTTGCAAGCATATGATATGTCAGTGCAGCACTGCAGTGGAGTTAGCAATGCCAATGCAGATGGACTCTCAAGACAGGGAATAGGGTGATGTACACTCAGATAGACCTAACCCTCTCAAGTGGTGTTTATCAAGGGTCACTTGAAAAAACTAGCTTGAGTTCTCCGGGAGGGGGGGGGGATGTGAAGACTGGTAGAGAAGGGTGAAGGCTGCCAGTCTAGTCAAATAGAATTTGATACATAATTCTGGCATTTGTAAATATAAATATAAAATACAGGCTTGTTTCTTAAATGAAAGAAAACACTGTAAAATGTGAACTTCAAGATTGTAGCAACATTGCCATCTGCTTTAAGGAAAACTAAGCCAAGCATTTCAAATGTTCTTTGAAATTAAAATTATGTTTTGTATGTCCTTTGAAGTTTGAATTCAGAGTCGATGAGTCTGGAGTAAGCATCCTGCCTATTGTTTTAAGGCTAAAGTTAATGACCAGAATTTACATATGGAATGTCCTTTATTGCTCTATGTAAGTAAGTTATTTTAGAAGGATGTTTTCTTGTAGAAATAGCTAGGACTACAAAGATTAGACTAAGTGTTTTTCTGTTATGTCAGAACTGTACTACGGAATTGTTTTAAGTTTCTGTGTGATCTCTGAACTCTTGAATAGCACTGTAGTGCAGTAGTATTGTCTTGTGTTTTTAGTATTTATTATTAAATATTTTAAAAACCTTTTACCTGTGGCTGGTTTGTGTAGGGATAAGTTAAGCTCTAGAATACATTGCATATTTATAGTTTATTGTACAAAGCCACTCTGATAAGCCTTGACTGATTAGTCACATTACCAATTGGATAATAATATTGCTCAGTAATAATTGGACACCCTTTTAAGGGCCTTTGGATAGCTGATAATTATTAGCTGGTGGTGGCAGTAATTACTACCGTATAGTCTGGGTAAAGGGGCACAGCTGGAGAATCTGTGTTAGCCTTTCCCAAGAGTGTCTGTAAGGTTGTATAAATACTTATCTCAAAGTGTGTGTGTGTCAGCTACTTGGGCAGGGACATGAAGCAGTGGTTGGACAGAGAAGGTACTGGAGGTTAGCTTGCCAGCTAGGCTGAGATCTGGGCCATATAGCTGTACCAGTGAGGAGTCTTATTGGGGACCTGGAGAGCAAGGGAGCAACCAGCCCCAGACTGACTGTGATCTCTGTGTGCACTTAAGGGAAATTGTACTTTACTGTGTGTATTTGTTATCCTTTCCTCTTATATGAGACACCCTCTCTGGTGTTAGTGGTGAGGACTGAGGCTCCTTGATTGCTGGGCCAAGGCACAGTCATCACAGGGTGTTTTAAATTTACGGTTTTGAACATTTTCCAGTAAACAATGAAACAAAATGCATGCACCAATAATGACAAAACTGCCCAATTCAGAACATTTCCATCATAAAATTCTACTCAAACTTCTACAGTCTACCAGTATCAGAAATATGCACAATCTCTGAAGAAGTAAAAGTCATCTAAATAATTCCACATTAAAGAGATCTGTAACTAATGAAGAGGTTGCTGCTAGCAAACAACTTTCTATTTCATTGTTTCATCTACAAATAAAGTGCCTGTTGCCCTTGAAGAATAAATTGCTAGTAATATTGTAATAGGGAATGGATGGCAAACTGATAACAGGTTCATAGTTACTAAGTATCTTCGTCAAAAAAGGACTACAGAATCCACCCCCTTTACAACACAGTACAGTATCAGCAATGCATCTACCTACTGGGGGCATAGAACCCACAGCCTTCTGCATCTAAAGCAAGTACACTACCTGTTATGCTATTAACAATACGTGGAGATTGAGCATAAACAGCACTAAACTTTTGTTCCCCTGCAGCTCTCAACTCCTTGTAAAATCTACTCGATACCCAGCTGTATCTCTGAACTTTGCAGCACAAGAAATCTGGAAAATGCCAAAAGTTATTGGGGGGGGGGCAAAAGCCCCAAAACCAGGGACTCATTTTAAACATTTCTTGTATAATGTTGGAAAGTTGCTAGAATAAAATGCTGTGTTACCAACATACATTTCACTGCCAAGTGTTGAACCCAGGACCCTGTGCAAGACAGTCAGAGCGATATACCACTATGCCAAACTAGCTGTTTTGTGAAAGAGAGGAAGACTGAAACTTAAATGGCTACCATTTAGTGAACTCAATTCTCACCATAGCTCTCAACCTCTTAGTAAAAAACACCTGGACAAAGCCAGTAATGGGGGAATACAGCCCCCAAACATATTCAGTAATTTCAGTTCTCACCATAGCTCTCAACCTTAGCACAAAAAACCTGGATGAAGCCAATAATGGGGGAATACAGTCCCAAAAATAGGGACAATTTTTAAATATCCATCTTATAAACTTAGAAAATTGCTAGAATAAAAGGTTTTATGTTACCATGTACTTTCTGAAGAATATTAAGCCTGAAATTCAAATGCCTGTCATTTTTATTTATTTAACAACTCTGACTTGGAACAAAAGCCAATTTTCAGCAGAGGCCCAAGGAGAAACACTCCAGACGCATTTTTTTGTAAGATGGGAGGACACCAGAGCAAATCCAGACAAACACAGGGAAAACATGCAGACTCCACACAGAAGGCACCCCAGCCAAGAATCAAACCAGAGAACTGGCAGCTGTCAGGCAACAGTGCTACCACTGCACTACTGACTGTGTAAGGAAAAAAATACAGAAACCACAGATTTTATTTTAATTTATTTAACATTTGTTAACCAGGAAAGTCAAACTTGGAACAAAAGCCAATTTTCAGTGGAGGCCTAGGGAGAAACACTCCAGACACATGTCTTTGTAAGATGGGAGGACACCAGAGTACATGCCGACACCACACATCAGGCATCCCAGACAAGAATCAAACCAGAGAACCTGTAGCTGTCAGGCAATAATGCTACCACTGCACCACTGCACTACTAACTGTGCAAGGAAAAAAAATACAGAAACCACAGATTTTTTGAGGAGCAGAACAGAAAAAAATCTGAGGCAAAAATCTGCAAATGTTTTACAAATGGTGGTGGGTAGGAAATTTCAGGGTCTTGCCACCTGCACCCAAGGTACAGGGTTCAAGCCCATGAGTTCTCTCTAGCTACCAGTATATAGCAATTGGGGCATTACACACACACACACACACACACACACACACACACACACACACACACACACACACACACATACACACACAGAAGCGTAATACTGTGGACACGTTTTGAAAAAAATAAAACAGCAAAACTGTGCACAAAACTGAATCACCTAGTAGATTAGCCCACATTTGGAGACAAAGAATAAAGTTCACTCAAGGTAGCTCTGTACCCCTCGCTATAGCGATTACCTGACTTCAGTTGAGTGTTTATCCTTAGTTCCCTGAGTCCTTGTCCCATTCAGTGTTTCCTGAATCCTGAGCAAGCTAACAGCTGGTTTCCCCATGAGAGTGTAGGCTCAACTGTCCTCCCGGCTGGTTCCCCACAAGAGTAGGCTCCAGCTTGCAGACGATGCAGTCCAGAGTTCTTCCACCGCATAGACCTCAGGGCATCTGCAGGGCAGAGATGTCTTCTCCCCTATCTGGACGGCTGACACAGCAGTGTAGAGTTCTGTGAGTTCTAGAAACTCCATGCATGCATGCGCGGAGTTCCGGGATTCGCAACTTTTTTTTCTTCTTTCTACAGTTCCGGGACTCTCGATTTTTTTGTTTTTGATTTTTTATTCTTTCTACAGCTGGGAGGGGGCTGCAGTCCTGCAGTCCTATGCCTAGCTCCCCAGACCCCCTTTCTTACCACTCACTCTCTCCCTCTCTGTGTTAGGTTTCAACGCCTCCCAGTGTTTTTTGCCCCTTTAGATAAATGCTTACATTTGCACACACACACACACACACACACACACACACACACACACACACACACACACACACACACACACAGACATACTCATGCACATATTAATTTCTTGGGAAGGACAGTAATATTCTCCAGCACTATGTCTTTCTGTCCTAACCCATGATAATAAACTACCACCACCACCTTATCAGACTAAGGACATCCCCAGTTAATGGTGTAATCCTGTTAAATAATCCAGACAATTATAAACACAAATGGTTCCATTTGCAGAAAGTCTAGACAATGGTGATGAATATCAGCAGTTTTTCATAATTTTGCATTGAATATCCCTTATCAGTTATTAAATACATAAATAGATGACCAGCCACGATATTTTAAAAGCAAATAAATAAATATACTTTATTTAGAATTAACAAATACTCTTAATAACTAAATATACAGAGAGAAATAATTTGCACAAGAAACAGAAAATAATCATGTTGAACAAACAGAATGCAAGAAAGAAATACAGTTAACTACAACTCTAGCTAGCTATTCTTAGCTAACAGAATTACTGGATGTTAAGCTAAACTTACTTGAATTTACAGGTAAAGAGACAGAAGTCCTGAGAACAAAACTCCTGTCACAAGCTCCAGGCAGCATCCCTTCCTATTATGTTTGCGTCTTTTCAATCTAAAACTATTATGTATTTATTATTATTATTATTTGCAGTAGTAGTATTTATTTTATTATTTATTTTTTTATGTCTTATTCTATTATTTTTATTTATTATTATTTATGCTTCTACTATTTTTACCAAAACAATTTTCTCCAGCTACCTCTAACTTTGCTATTACTTCTCTGAACAATGCTTCTATCAATGTAACTGTTAGGTGTAACTATTGAGAACAATCTTAAGTTTAACCTGCATGTCAGCAACAACTTTAAAAGCTAATCAAAAATTGGACATGATGTACAGGGTAAAGAAATTAATCTCCAACTCTGCAACAGTAACCCTTGCCATTACCTGTCTCTTACCCTCCCTTCTATACGCTTCATCTATTCTAACCAATCTTCACTCTTTTCTCAAAGCAAAACTTAGCCAATGTTATCACAAAATAGCTAAATTTGCCACAGGCCAAGCCCACTACTCTCACCATTGCTCTGCTCTCAAGTCCCTAAATTGGCTCAAACTACCCCGCCTTCTCACCTTTAATCAGCTAATACTAACACACAAAATACTGTAGAACTCCTCATTTTTGCAAACTATGTCATCACTACTTCAGTACTTTATTCCATCTCGTGATCTACTCTCCTCTCACAAGTGTCTACTATCTATTTACAAACTTCAAAGATCTAACGGGGTTAGTCTGTACTCCCACTGTGTTGCCAAGTTATGGAATAGCATTCCAGAAGCAATCAGAGTTATACCCCAGTACTATTCCTTCAAGTCTAGGCTGAAAGAACATCTAACCAGTAACTGGACCTGCCCATGCTCCTTGCCATCATAGTACTCGTTTCTATTCCCTTCTTCCACACTCTTAATAGACTTTCTCTTGATACATCCTACTTCCCTTCCTGCTTTACCTACTTTCTAGCCTCACCTCTCTATAAATTCCTTAACATTCTAATGTTCTTACTTTATATTCTTACACTAACCTTTATCTATCCCAGAATTTATGACTGAAATTTACTATCTAGTTCTTCTGCCAGAAAAAGTATATGGCTTTTATGACCTCTTATTTATTTTGTTATATATTTTTCATGCATCTTTATGTAACATGCATATTAGGAACTCCCTTCTATCTTGTATATAATGTATGGTCAACTTTATTGCTTGCCTTATATTTTGCTTATTTTCTTTTATTGTATTCACATATTGTGCTACTTTGTTATTGTCTTAATATTTGTAACCATTGTTCAGTTTTTTTAATTCTGTTTAATGTGTACTGTGAAGCTTTTCTCCCCTGGCCTCCTCTGAAAATGGGCTCGTACCCAGCCAGAATTTCCCGGTAAACAAATTTCAAATAAAATAAATAAATAAATGCTAATAGCAATTAATTGTATAATTGTATATAAAATGCAAACTCTTATCCAGAGTTCCAGATTTATATCATACAGGCAATATGATGTCATCAATCTGAAAGAGCCTAACTAATATAATGTATGCCTTGTGTTTTACTCTGCATTGCTAGTATTACAATTTCCTTAAATTCTATGAATTTTATTAATATATATAACCATTGCACTTAACTACCGGGATGTTCATCATTCCTTTCAAAGTTGGAGGAAAGTTGAAGACCCAAAGATCATGAGCTGCATTTTGTCTTTGTAAAGTCCTTGCTCTTTTCTTAAAGAAAACACTGAGTTGTTGTTGTGTCTTTCAGCTTTTCCCGGTTAGGGGTCGCCACAGCGGAACTCCGGTCCACTAATGATTGGCAGTAGATTTTTACATGCCGAGTTGCCGGCCCTGATGCACAACCTTCAATGAAGGTACGCCCATTCACGCAGGTCTCCACACAGAAGACGCACTAGCTGAGAATCGAACAGGACAACGTCTTACTGTGAGGTGACAATGCTACCGCAGCACCACCACACTGAGTAATGAATAGATTAAACAGGCTGCCACCTACAATATTTCTGCCAACTGATTTGGCACCATACTGCACGACCTTTACTTAAAACACATTTTGCAGTTCCTGACACTACTTCTTTGTTTATAAAGCAGCAAGATTTGCACTGCTTATTTTCTTTTTCGCACATAAACCACTGATTTATCCCCGCACTGGTAATACCATACTGAACATACTGCAAAAAACACTTGGCAAACATCAAAGATTGAAGCTCTCCTGATTTCATGAACATTCCTTTATATCTGGAGATTGGAGAGTGAAGCCATTCTTGTCACGCTGTTAAAATTTATAAACATTTGGAGAAATTAAGATGTCAGATATACACCTACATTTCTGGACTCTGGTATAACCACAAAACATTTTAGTCCTTCAAGAGTCAGTAAAGAGTTCTCATAAAAATTGACATTACAAATTTTACCACTTACAGAGGTTTAATATTCAGACCATAGCAAATAAAATGTGAGGATATGAATCAGATCTATACTAAATGCAACACACTGCATGCATTTATTTCAAGACTTTGTAGAGAAGAAGAAACTAAGAACAAGAAATCATTTTTTTCAGGCAACAAGTGATTATATAATGTGACTTTTCAGCTGTAAATAATAATGACGCACAATGACTAGCAAAGGCCATTTGTCACCGATGCACAAAGTGTCTGTCATTGAATCATCTACATTCTTTAGAGTACAGGCTGTTCAGACACTATGGACCTTTGCTTTATGATGAAAATAGCAAAGAGGCCAATAAAGGTTCCAAGAAAACTGTAGTTGAAGTACGATAACCATGGAAGGTACAGCTTATAATTGGAAAAAAATGAAGACAGCCAAATAAGCAACTTTAAATCATTACCAAGTGAGGGTGAAAATATTTAATGACACTCTTCATGTACAAATATTGTGAGTCATGATTATGAAAGGGACTGGCAATGGTTTATGTAATATGTAGTGTTAAATGCATTGCTCTTTTTCATTAATGCTTGACTTATGCAAAGCACCATTGCTACTTCAGGATATAGTTGATAAGAATATTGTACTTGAAGTAGATTTGAAACTGACTATTACTCAGTATGCTGCTGTCTAATAGACAACTAGCAACATTTAAACGCATGTGTATAGCTTTCAAGACAGCAGTAAATTAGTCTCCAGTTATACAACCCAGTTCGCTTTCTTCCATTCCATTACATCAGCCGTGGTACCGGTGACACAATATGACACAAAGATATGTCTCAAACATGTCCCACAAAATAAAAAGTGCCTGCTGCTGCATAAATTAAGTAAGAACAGAGACACTTCAGGAACGTCATAGAGCTTAATGGCAGATGAATAGCACATTTCTGAAATGGCATACGAAACCTTTAGTTACACACAAAATTAAGCAACTTATTGGGATCCCGGTATTGGAATATATTACAAAATATAGGGAAGTCAGTAGTTTCTAGCCTACCACAGCAGGAACTTTATATTTAAGCCATTTTGAAGAAAACTGTCTAAGAACCATATTTAATAATAATACCCATTTGATAACCAGGTAGGCCCAGATTCTCTTTTCAGGGGTGACGCAGAAACAATGTTTTATTGAGTGATTTACTCAAAGTCACACAGTAAGCAAGTCAGGGCTGATAGACTCAAACCCTGTACCACAGGAACTGCAGCTCACAGCCATAACATTCTATGTAACTGGTATATATGTATGCCATACCAATGTTTCAAGTTAAATAATTTCCAAAAGAACCCTAGACACAGAGCCTAAAAATGAGAATATGTCCCTAATGAGCATTTTAAATAATAGATAAAGCAGCTAAACATGTCAGTAATTGTCTTGGAATGAAATGATACACTATTCTGAACAGCCTGGAAAATTAAGTTTATTTTATGATTATGATAACACAAGGAGAGCTACAATCACACCTTAAAACATTATTTGATGAGCCTTCTTGCAATAATAATTTTGGTCACATTCATGCATTTTTAAATATAATACCAAAAGATAATACCCTGAATGAACTGTGTGAGAATAAATTACTGTAAGTAAATGTTACTTAAATGGCTTGTTTGTCATTACTTTGGTCTGAAGAAGCAATTTGTAACCATTTATTAAATTTATCACGTACTGTTTCATCCTTTGGTGGTGATTTGTGCGAGCTTGTTTGGGTTTACATACAGTATATTTAAATGGGTCTATATTAGAACATGGAAGTTTCAAAACTTGGAATGTTCTAATATCGAACCCTATTCAGCGAAAGCTGAAAACATCGAACATAGAGTACAGTGAATTTTTTCCTAGGGAAAAAATTTGCTGTTCCAAAACACATACACACAACACAAGCACACCAAACAAACAGCAATCCACACTAATACACCTAAAACCTTACACCTAACCCTACACTAAACTATACACACAGCACTAACTATCCACTTACCTTAAACCAAATCCTAACCCTAAAATCCGTCACTATCGCACACTCACCTCACCCGCACCCTAACCCTAACTCACCTAACCCGCACTAACCCTCATGTCCACACAATCGCACACATACCTAACCTGCGCCCTAACCCTAACTCACCTAACCCACCCTAACCCTCACGTCCACACAATCGCACACATAACTAACCCACAGCCTAACCCTAACTAACCTAACCTGCACTCAATAGCACACTTACCTGAATCCGACCCTTAACTTTCTACCACAGCGCTGAAAATACCGAAGCAACAGAAACGGATAACCGAATTCTTTCCCTAGGAAAAAATTTGGTTTTCCATTGCTTCGATATTTTCAGCTTTCACTGAATAGAGTTCGATATTAGAACATTTGAAGTTTTGAAACTTCGATGTTCTAATATAGATCCTATTTAAATATATTAATTTCACTTAGGCTATAATGTACCATAAAGGTATATCATTAGGATATTGACCTGTTTGGTTCTAAAAGGATGATGAAATTAACAGTTATACTGTTTAGTATTGATTTTAAAATATGATAGCAGTATATATGTATGCTATCAAAAGGATAATTAATGGGGGGAAGTGATGTACTAGTCCCATTTTGAATGTGAAGCCATATTTTGTTCCTTCTTGCATCCATACCACCTAGATGCAATTTTGATTTAGCCCTGTACTCCTGTTTAATTCCCATTGGGATACAGATTTGAGGGTAGCTTTTAAAGGTAGCTTGGTCAGACATGTTAACCAAAACAAACAAAACATGCCTTCTGTACACAGAGTGTAGATGCAGAGATAAGTCATCAGCAGGTACAAGTAAAACTGCAAACTCACGCTGTGTACAGAAGGCAATTTTTGTTTATTTTGGTAAAAAAGTTTTTATTCTGCCTCGCTGCTTTTGTGGGTTAAATGTTTAAACATGTTCATAGCAATTTTGATTTACCACATAACTGATATTTCCATAAGGGTGGTGATAAATCGCAACTGCTGAATGTACAAAACACATGACATAGTGTCACTGATGGCTTCCCTAATATTGGCTGAATATAACATGAATCAATTTTAACTCATCAGTTTCATTCCATGTTTCAGAAGTCCCTGATCACAGTCTCCCTAGAAATCACAGCTGGTGTGGTTTTTGATTGTGTGCTGGCAGTTATTCAAAGTTTTGGAGTTTTTCTTTTTTCTCTGCAGTCATGCAATCAGTGCATGCAATCAGTGCAGCGATGTAGTAAGTATAAATAAGTAAGGGATATAGGCAAAGCCCACCAGGTGGGGAGTACAAAATATTGTTTAATGTTGCTTTCATCAACTTGAAATATTAACCAGTTTGCTTATCCAGTTGAAGCTTCAGTAAGTTTAGCCCTGATAAATCATGGGGGGACCCTTTGTTATTTGCTTGAGTCATGATCTGCTCCAATAAATATGCTGTGGATGAAGGAAGAAAGCACAAAAATGGATGGATCTACCCCATCACATTTTTTATGTCTTTTTGCTCTAAACCAGCAAACAGTGCACTATGGCACACATGTAGTCTAAATGTTTCATATAATATTGCATTCACAATAATCAGCAATCCGTGGAATCAGATGCTAGATTATTTTATTTCCCAATTTATCCTTGGAAAAAGGAAAATATACATATTTTTTAAAGAAAATACATTACTCCAAATTCTGTTGGGGTCACCATTCCATTTGATCCACCTACTAAAAGATTTATGATGGTGGACCTTATAAAAAGGTATTTTTGTACATCTATTAAAAGAACTGATGACTCTGAACTCTTAAGATAAAATGTGAATGCTTCCAGACTGCTTCTGGTTCACAGAGGGTCTGCAGTTGTGTACAACTACGATCACTCATAAAATCATCCAAGGCCAACTTTGAGAGAAAAATCGCAAAAGACACAAAAGACAATCACAAGGCCTTCTTTAGCTATGTTAGAAACCTGGGTGGAAACTCCCAGATATGCTCAGAGTTAGTCCAAAATGATACAAAATACACTGAACCCACTGACATTGCCAACATTCTGGCAGACAGGTTCAGTGCAAATTTCTCCTCCCCCTCCCCCCCAAAAGGAGAAATAACTATCCCAGCAGAGTGTAGCCTCCCTAATATCTCAGATGCCCAGGTGAGAGCCGCCCTCTCTAAAGCTAAAAACACAGCATCAATGGGACCGGACGGTGTCCCGGGCTGTGTGCTACATGAACTCCAAGAGGAACTAAACCCACACATAAGGCTGCTGTTTAATCTTAGCCTTACTACAGGATACGTACCCAAAGAGTGGCGTACGGCGACAGTGGTACCACTTCACAAAGGCGGTGCTTCTACGGACCCTGGAAATTACCGCCCCATAAGCTTGACGAGCCTGCTCTGCAAAGCTATGGAGAGAATCATTATGGAACTCATAAACAAAGACATTGGGGACCTACAGACATTGGATCCTACCCAATTTGGCTTTGTCAAAGGCAGATCCTGCCTTTTGAACTTGATCAACTTTTTTGAAACAGTCACTAAGGCCATTGATGAGGGTAAGGCAGTTCACACAGCCTACCTTGACCTTGCAAAAGCCTTTGACACAATACCCCACTCCGGCATCATAGACAAACTCACCAGCTTAAATGTAAACCCATATGTCACAAGATGGGTTGCAAACTGGCTCAAGGACAGAACCCACAGGGTCAGAGTTGCTGGAGCTATGTCAGACTCTAAGCCAGTCACAAGCGGTGTCCCACAGGGCTCAGTCCTGGGACCCCTCTTGTTCGGCATTTATTTTTCCGAGGTACAGGCAAACATAGGATGATTGTGGCTGACAAAGTTCGCAGATGACTGCAAACTGGGCGCCATAATTGATACTCCAGCGGACACAAACATCCTTCAGAGAGGCCTCATAGAAACGGATAATTGGTGCCAGAGCCATGGCCTTAAGCTGAATGCCAAAAATGTATAGTCATACCCTTTGGGAAAAACAAGGTACCCACAAATTACCACATAGGTGGTAATCCATTAAATCTGGAAGAGGTAATCAGGGACCTTGGGACCCAGGTTGACAGTAACCTCTCATTTGACACTCACATTGCCAAAGTGGTTAGGAAGACCTTCTATATTGCCCACCTTATCATGAAGGGTTTCACATCTAGATCAAGAGAGGTCATTGTGCCCCTGTACTCTTCTCTTATCAGGCCAATGATTGAGTACAATGCCCCATTTGGGATGTATCTTACCCGTCACCTGCAGTAGTTGGAAAGACCCCAAAAGTTCCTCACCAAGAGGATAAAGGGTCTTAAACATATGTCATATGCTGCCCGACTGAAAAAACTCCAGCTCTACCCAGTCGCATACCGCCTACTCAGAGGTGATCTGTGCCTGACGTACAAGGCCATGTCCAATCCGGAATTAATGGACATGCTCCACCTCAGTAAATCCAAATCCACAAGAGCCACGAGAGCAAGAGACTTAAACCTCAACACAGAAATAAATAGGACGTGCTGGAGGGACAGATTCATAACCCAGAGGCTCCCTACACTCTGGAACAGAATCCCAGTCCATGTTAGGCAGAGCCCCTCACTGACTCTATTCAAGAGAAATCTTGACGAGTGGATGGGAGATCGTAGGTTTACCCCGGGGGTCATCTCTGTGTCACTACTAGACAGAGGCACAGTAAACTAAACCCTAAAAGGGCATAGTATTCTCATCCTAAGGGGTGGTGAAAGCCACACACACTCTGGCTAGGCTTATAAATGCCCTAGGGCAGATAGCCTAGTACGAACCTATGAACCTATGAACCTATGAGACAGAAGGGTAGTGGTGCAAGTTTTTTTCTAGAGTTATGTAAGCATTTGTGACTATGATTCATCAGCCAGTACCTCTTTTTAGAGTAGTTGGTGGTCACCCCTTTCAGAATTTATAACATCGGCATCATCAGTCATTCTCCCATCAAGGTCAGTGTTCTAGCCTAGCTGTTGCAGTTGTACCTGGATCTTCAGGGGAAGAAAGACATTTTGAGAGATTTTTTATGTTTGATTTTCCTTGAAATCCGATGCTACCCCTTCGTTCAAATTGTATAAGAATTTACATTCAGTCAATGGTAAGGAATCTGAAATCAGGGGAGCTTCTCAACAAGGAAGCCATGGCATTTGAGATACTATATCAGATCCTCATTTTGCCTCCTTCAGAGTTTCCCCATTGTGCTCGGTACCCAAGAAGAAGAAGGGAAAGCTGAAGCTTATTCACCACCTATCTTTTCCACCAGTAGTCTCCATTAACAAAAGTATTAGGAATGAGGAGGTGTATGGTGCATTACACATCTTTAGATTATGCTATCAGAATTATTCAGATATTCTCTGATCCTTGGCTGGCCAAGTTTGACAATGAAGTAGCTTTCTGGCTCTTGCCAATTTACAAGGAAGACTGGCTTCTTTTGGGGATGTATTTTGATGTTCAATTATTTTTGTTGATACATTCTTGCCATGGTGGTATGGCGGTAGCGTTGTTACCTCACAGCAAGAGGTTCTCCCATTCGAATCTCGGCTGGGCTTGGAAGTGCGTTCTGTGTGGAGTCTGCATGTCCTCCCCATGGTTGGGTAGCATTCAAAAGACATGCGTGTGTAAATGGGTGTGCTTTCATTGAAGGTTGAGCGTCGAGCTGGCACCTTGGCGTTTTCGTAAAAATCTACTGCCAGTCATTAGCAGACTGGAGTTCCGTTGTGGCGACCCCTTACCGGGAAAAGCCGAAAGACAAACAACAACAACATTCTTGCCTATGGGTTGTGCCATGGCTTGCATTACATTCAAAAGATTCAGCACAGCTCTCCAATGATGCTGGCAAGAAAGGTCACCAAGTCAAAACTATAGTGCACTATCTGGATAGTAAGACTTCTGAAATGGTTTTAGGACTGGAAATCAGTGCAATGTGCTCTACTTTTTGCCTGCCTTGAAGTTAGCTTTCAGATCTGAGGGAGTCATTTGAGGCATTTCTAAGAGTAAAAAAGTGGGTATCCTTGAGGTTATCGTGTTGTGATTACTCAATATTGTTTGTAGTGCCATTGCTTCCAGAAGAGGTTTCACAAGGGCCCTGGACAACTTGTTGAAGTGCCGTTGGAGAAACACCCCAGAGTGAGGGTGACTGCAAGAGTAAAGGAATGGTGTTTCATTCTAGCAAGGTAATTGGATTTCAGCCCAGGGTTTACATTAACACCTTGATCAGAGTTCTGGTCAGCTTACAGAAAGAAAGACATTACATTTTTAGAGCTCATGCCAATTTGAGTGCTCATGGTGATTTGGCAAGATCTCTTTTGTACCAGTAAGTCATTTTTCACCTTGAAAACCAGGCTGTGGTTCACATACTTAGCAAAAAGATGTCCAAATCTATATGCGTTCACTCATCACTTAGATTGCTGATGCTCCACTGCCTTTGAATAAATTTGTCCTTCATGGGCAAACATATGCCAAGTAAGGTTAACAAGATAGCTGAAACTCTGTCTTGATTGTAGAGTCCAAATTTTCACAGAGTGGCCCTAGAAGCACAACAGGAACCCACTATCATCCCTCCTCATCTCTGTATGTTTGGTGAAGAGTGACACAGTGGTTGGTCAGCACTTCTTCGGTGGATGGCACCAAAAATCATATGGGGTTGCACTGCATTCCTTTTGCACTCAGTGAAGTTGGTACATAGTGTCCTGATGTACCCTCAATGAAGTTGATACACAGTGCCTCGATGTATGCTCAGTGAAGTTGGTACTTAGTGACCTGACATACACTCACTGAAGTTGGTACATAGTGTCCGATGTATGCTCAATGAAATTGGTACAGTGTGTCTCCTGATGTAGGTTCAATGAAGTCTATACACAGTGTCCAGATGCATGCTTAATGCAATCAATACATAGTTTCCCAATATACACTCAATGAAGTCAGTATATAGTGCCCCAATGTACTCTCAATGAAGTTGACACATAGTGTCCCGTTGTACACTGATTGGGACACTATGTATCAACTTCAATGTGCACTCAACGAAGTCGGTACATAGTGTACCAATATATGATTGATCAATGATGTTGGTACATAGTGTCCCAATGTATGCTCAGTGAAGGTAGTATAAAGTGTCCTGATGTACGCTCAATGAACTCGGTACATAGTTTCCCCATGTACGCTCAATGAAGTCTACATAGTGTCCCAATTTACTCTCAATGAAGTCAATACATAGTGCCCCGATGTATGTTCAATGAAGTTGGTACATAGTGTCCAGATATATGCTCAGTGCAGTTGGTACATAGTGTCCCGATGTACGCTCAGTGAAGTTGGTACATAGTGTCATAGGTTCATAGATTAGTAATAGGCTTATGAGCCATTTTAAGCCTAGCCAATTACCCTATGTAAGAATCAAACCCTTCACCTTGTGTCTGGAAGGTAAATACCTTAACCATTATGCCAATCTCTCACCCTCATGATGTACACTCAATGAAGTCAGTATATAGTGTCCCCATGTACGTTCAATGAAGTTGGTACATAGTGTCCTGATGTACACTAAATGAAGCTGGTACACTATGTCCTGATGTATACTCATTTAAGCCAGTACATAGTGTCCTGATAGATTGGAAGTGCGATTTTTGATGGTGCATGCTTCCACACACAAACAGGATGAAAGTGTTATCATGTATTACTGTACGAAAGAGCAGCTGAGAGTTCCAAGTTGCGCACATGTCAGTATGTTGTGCATAGACAGGTAGCTGGGAAAAGACCTCTACAAACAGACTAGACAGGAGTTGCAAAACTTGATTAACACAAAGTAATGGACTTTGAGGACCATAACGTAATATCCTGTACTCCGTTTCTCAGCTGTCTTGCACACAGTTTTGGCTACATATAATATGTGAAATCACAACTCCATGTCTTTTTCTTTGCCTTTCTCTACATTTAACATACTAAATTAATCATTATTTTCCTATAGTATTGTGTCCCCCTAGTTTCCTATCTTTCTGTATGAGGGATCCACAACTGTATATATAACTGACTTGATTAGCTTTGTCATATGGTTGTTATCCCATCCCGTTGTGTAATTCAGCAAAGAACATTACCTTAATTTCTTCATTTTCTTCCTGTTGTTTTACTTCTGGGATGCCTGAAAACCAAACTGGTTTAGAAATAAAGATGCAGCCAAGTAAAGTAATTTTAACATCAACACTGTGAACAAACTAGAGATATATCGACTGCAGCTGCAGAGCCACTTTCTTATCCCATTTGCAGCAGATGTTATATAGATTGCTAGAATTGCAGCACTTCAATATTCACTCTTAATTCTGCATGTTATTCACTGTGCATGGAATCTAATTTCTGGCCTACAGGTGGCAACAAACTGCCATTTCTGTGATTGGTGGAGCCGGCTATGAATGAAGCTTCCTTAGAATTCTATGGAACAACTTTGACAAATATTTACAGAAGATGCAATAAAGAAGGTAACAAGAGATCTCATGTATATTCTGCTGTTTCATAGGTCAGCCCTTCATTAACAGTGCTAAGTGAACAGCTCCTCTGACCATTCATTTAACTGCACGTAGTCTTTTTTTTTTTGCTTTTTCTTTTACAAGGCAAGCAGTGCTGAATTATAAAAATTGTTCAGCAATAATCAACTTTTCTGACACTATTACTGGATTACTTCAAACTACAAGCTTTGGAATAACATTATGGATAATGCTACTTGGGAAATGTAAGTTAATTTAACTTACTTAAGGCATACTAACCTCTTTACTGTACAGTTAAAAGGATTCTACAATAGTACTATAGCTATATGATAGGAAAGAGCAAAGGCAGGTGTATGCATTTTAATATAACAATATGATCAGTAATTCTGAAACTTGTACATCTAGATATTCATTCCTTTTTATGGAAAAACTCAATAAAAACAGCTGTAATAAAAGATCCAGTCTCAAAATGTTTGCTTATAGTCAACACAGTTACTGCATAGTTAATGTTTAATCTGGAAACTTGCAAGAATATTATCCACATAAACCACTACAGTGAGTGCAGTACATTTTATAAGCAACACATTTTATCTGTTGCATCACTGTTGCAATTGATCTAAAAACATTTAATATAAAACACAAATGACAGAATCACTTCTGATAGAAAAGTGGGTAAAGCTATAGAAAATTACTGCTGATGTGGTTTCGATCATACAAATTACAATGCAAATTAATGTTGATCAGTATTTGTGCCTTGCTTTACTGTGTTAGAAATGTTCTCTTTTCTTTCTACTTGTGCAACTGTGGCATTACAATATTTAGTTAAGGGGCAAAAATAAGTTTTGGAGAAATATTTGCTGTATATGAAGTAGTACATGTAGTGCGCTTGTGATTGATTTGTGATTAGATGAAAAAAGTCTTAGATAAAACATTATATATATATTGTACTTTACATTATTGAAAAGTCAGAAAACGAAGACGAAATGCTTGAGACCACAATAACGAAACTTAGAATACTGAATCATGTCTGTTTTCCCAGGGCACGAAACACTTGCCCAACATGGGGAATAATGCCCTTTCCCCACTGGAGTGTGATCCTGGAGTTGGTATATTTAGTTTGGGGGGCATAGCCCCCCACCTAGGTGGGTTTAGATTATGTGGTGTGTTGTACTGTAGTTTTGGGTAAGTGTTTCCTTGTACTGGGAAAACAGACATGGTTTGGTATTCTGAGTTCCATTATTGTGGTCTCAAGCATATCATCTTCGATTTTCTGGCTTTTCTGTAATGTAAAGTAGACCTATATATATATATATATATATATATATATATATATATATATAGACACACACACGTGTGTGTGTCTCTGTCTTATATCTGTGCATATGTATATATCTATATCTTTATTTAGATAGATACAGATATAAAGAACGTTTCTGTAATGTGTGAAAAGACATTTGACTGCATCTCACTTGTTGACAACTAAATTCAGTGTGTTTGGAAATATCACAAGTTAACCAGAAACAAATGCTTGTTATTATTGGGTGCAGCAGATAATGCAGATCTCACAAATTACCGAAATAATGGCAGCTGTGAATCATTTAAATGTTTGTTAACATTTGAACACTTGCATACAAATACATTTTTTTGGCACAAAAAAAAAAAACAACATTTTAGAAGAAGATCCTTTATGTCAAGTAACATTTCAAAAACACTTTTAAACTTTTGATTAATTTTTGCAGTGTTTATATTTAAAATTGTACTGCATGCTGACTTTCTTAGATATCATCTGCTCCATGTTTCAGCTATGTATGACATCATATCCCCCTGTTCACAATATCATAGCAGAATAACAAATTGTGATGTTAGAATTAGTAAGTCATTCAATGAAAACCATAAGTGAAAGGCACTCCAGAAGCACTAAGTGGAGTGTTTTCAGTTTTATAGCATATTGCCAAAATGATACAGGTAGGTTTAATATTTTCTATGCACTAGAAATGTAGAAAAGCGTGGAAACTTCATATTTTACTTAAACCTAAATTCGTAAAACTCTGATAGTCACATTGAATCTTGTTTGAAGAAAGAGATTACAATTACTATGGCAGAATATATGAGCAGTAATGTAGTATTAAGTGCACTACATAAGCAGAACTGCGCAGCATGTTCTCTATACTTTCTTAATCCTTTTTCCTGTTGTTTAAATTCTACCATTGTCCCCCAGTTACAGTAATGTTTTCTGTTCCAGGTATTAATTTTCATGAGCTAGCTGGCTGGCAGGGCAGTAAATCTTATTGCTGTTTAACTGCAGACTGCTAAGAGTTGATCTCACTTCTGGACAGAAATGTTGTCTTGCTTTTTTCTTTCTTTCATTGCCATGTGTGTTTTAGTTAAATATCATTTTTTTTGTTATAAACATTTTGCTTATTTTGGAAGGTGTTAAGGTGGGTCATCTAGAAGTCATGAGAGGAGGTGGGATCTGTCTTTATGCTGAATGTTACAGGGAGTTGTATTAACATTTCATTATGAGAGCTGAAACTCTTCCCACGCTGTTTTCTTGTTTTTCACTTGTATTGCACTGCCACTTTAAAGGTGTTTCCTTTGAGTTTTAAAAATTCTAGACATAACTGTTAACTTATTTTATGTAAAATGAGAGAGGAAGCCAAAAGCATTCTGGGACAGAAGACCCAAAGTTAGAGACATATTTTAAATATTGACAGCATTTGCTTAGAATGAAGATAAAGTAAAATGAGAATTTTTTTTTTTTTTACATTTTTATGAAGAACAAGACACCAATAACTGTAATGTTTGGAATAACTGAATTACTTTACCATATACTTTTTGTTGTTTTTCTTTCAGCTTTTCCTGGTTAGGGGGTCGCCACAGCGGAACTCCAGTCCGCTAATGATTGGCAGTTGATGTTTACGGTGCCGAGGTGCCATCCCGACGCCCAGCCTTCAGTGAAGGCACGCCCATTCATGCATGTCTATGCCACTCGACCACGGGGAGGACATGCAGACTTCACAAAGAAGGTGCTCCAGCCGAGAATTGAACAGGAGAACCTTTTGCTGTCAGGCGACAATGCTACCGCTGCACCACCGCTGCTTGGTTACTTTACCATATACTGTTGGTCACAAAATGAAAACTGTATGTGGATCACAGCAATGTTCGAAGCAAAACCAATGATGCCACTTAAAATCAGGGACATCTGAGAGGTATAGGTCTATATTAAGGTGGAAGGCAAACCCTGTGTTTCTCTTTATAAGGCCTAGGGGATTAATTAGGTGTGAATCACTGGACAAGCTGGCACTGTTTCATAAATGTAAATCTGATATTCTCTTCACCATGCCTGTCCCTGTTGAATTCTTAAGCCCAGTGACTCTTCAGTTCTCTACTCCTTATATTAATTTAACTTCCCAAAGCCTTCTCATCCATAATCTCTTTACTCCCAGTCAGCACTACAAGTTCACATTACAAATACGTACCCCTTAAACCAACATTGATTACTCTCCTGATCCTGTCTTTATGCCCACACCAGTAATTACAGATTTAATCCATTTTCAGCTTACTTTCAAGATCTCATGTTAGTACCAATATCTAGTATTATCCTAGAAATTACATGCATATGCACACAATTTATCTAAAACAAATATTACTATGTATATTACAACTTTAGTGACTATTCGTCAAAGGTAAAACTTGGTTTGGATTGCAATAACAAATTCTTTAATTTTAGGAATTTGCCTTTAGATTTAATATAGCAGTACTATGTGGCTGATAAGACAGCAAAGTAGATGGTCTTGTGATGCTGATATTTGCGCAGCTGAAAGTTGTATTAATATAATTGCTCAAAGAATGATGTGGATTCTATAAAAGCACAGTAATCAAATGTGTTTGTAGTAAGATCAGAAAGTAAAACTTTACTGTGGAATATCTCAACTGTCTCACAATGCTAAATTCTGTAGTCATTTAGCCGTACAATGCACAACATCTGGAAGCTATATAAATTCAACCTCAGAAAGACACACTAGAGAAAGCAGTGTAATGTTTTTAATTAGGAGCATGATGTTGCATGTTCTTTCTTCATGAACATTTTTTTTCATGGAAGCATGTAAAACCAGTTTCTCTGACTACGCTGTAATGCTGATGTTTGACCTGTAGAATGTCATATTTATTCAAGTAAAATACACGATTAATGGCCAGTAAAATATATCTGGTGATTGCATTTATTGTCTTATTCACATGGACTTGTAAAGATGTTGATAATGGGGAAGCAACATATACCATTTTGGTCTTGATTATTTGACATACACTGTTCTCTTATATCTGATAATGAGAAATAATAACCAAATACAGGCTAGAGGAAATCTTGCTTTATATTTACATGACTGTAAATACCAACTGATACAGTCTTTATATGTGAATGTAGGTGGTCACATATACTTGCTTTGCACTTCATGTTTTTAATATTAAAATGTTTTACTGCAGAAACAAAGAGCCAATTAAGAAGCAACATACAGCTTTATGGTCTTGAGAATTTCACAAGTACTGTTTTCTGATACCCATTATTGAGAAGTCTTGTGTATTTTGGCTTTTCCCGGTTAGGGGACGCCACAGCGGAACTCCGGTCCGCTAATAATTGGCAGTAGATTTTTACGTGCTGGCTTGCCGGGCCTAACACACAACCTTCAACAAAGGAACGCCCATTCACTCATGTCGCCACATAGAAGATGCTCTATCTGAGAATCGAACGGGCAACGTCTAACTGTGAGGCGACAACGCTACCGCAGCACCACCACCACAGTTTAATATCAAATATTTGCAAAAGAGCTATTTAATTTTACTTTACATGATCATAAATACATTTTGATGCAGAGCTTGCAGGTAGAATTATATCATTCTGGCACATCTTAGCTACTGTTTATGCTGGCATTTGCACAGCCGAATACTATATTCATTCATCAGTGCAAAGTAAAATATGCCAGGGGCCAGTAATATACATTATCTAAATGCTACATTAAATTTACTGGACAAATGTGCTTATAAAAAAAGATGATAATGGGAAAGCAACATACACCACCATGGTCTTCAGTCTTTAACAAATATTATTGTTAGATCCTGAAAGTGAGAAGTAATTGTCAAATGTAAGTAAAAGGAATAATTACTTTATGTTATTTACAAGCAATGGGCAACTATATGCAAAATTAATATTCACTTTATTTTATGTAATTGCAAATATCATTTGACGCAGTGTTTGCATGTGACTGTTAAAGTACTGGTGAACACCTTAACTGCCTGTGATGCATGTCTTTGTAAGATTGAATACCATACTTAAACAAGAGAGCCAGCAAAGTGCAGTACATTCAGGCTGTATTAATTCTACTGTGGATCTCATGCTTGGAAAATAATTATCATAATGAAATAATGCACTTCAGGCTCTACCTAGTACCACTGAGTATCAGAATCCTACATTTCATGTGCTTGAGCTCAGAAAGTCATCAATCAGAAATCCATGAATTTTTAAACAAGAAAAGCAAGCTCTTTCTTTGCAGAAGGGCATGTTCCCACACAGACCTTATAACTGGGACTTTTGCCATACCTGTTACCTATATATACTATTTCTGAGATAATACAAACTTTGGGAAAAGTGCACAGTCCATCTGCATGGCTTTCTGAGTGCAGTATTTTTATATTCAGCCTTATGAAACATGCCCTTCTAATGATGAACAGTGATATATGAACCCATGAAGCATTTTGCTCATGGTGATTTCAGAAAGAAAACTCTTATTACCTGACAGTGAGACCTAATATCCCAAAACAGACAACAGAGATATTTCACATTATACATTTGTGCAGTGTTTTCCCTATGTCCTCCTGCTACAAGCTGTGTCACCCATGCACAGTTTCCCACCACACGTTGACTTTTAATTAAGTTTTATTATGCTGCTCAGGCACTAAAAAGTGATAGTTAATAGCTTCATTCCAGTGAACCTAAGGTAGATGATCTAAGTGTCATTTTATTTTTGACATTCTTTCCTTTTATATATTGCTTGCAATTAACTTGTAAATTAAGCAATTAAAAAGTAAGCTTCAAATGATGTTATGACACAAATAATTACTGGTGCCAAGTAGAAATATAATGCAAAACAAAAAAATGCCACTGCTTTTAGATCTGCCCTCAAAAAGAAACATTATTAAGCTATTGAATCTTATTTAATCTGAACCCACATATGTGTGTATAAAAATACTAAGTAGCTATGCAGCAGTGCACATGATACTAAGAAGTAAAAGCCAAATTTAGAACTGTTTGCTATTGTTAATTTACTTTTTTTCTTCTACATGAAGGCCTATTATTTTTCTGTTTTTTATTCCTACTGTCCATTACTTTTTTGTACCTGAAACTGGGGAATGACTAAACAATATACTCACTTGAGAAGACTGCGTTTGCTGAAGCTTTGTCCTTCTCTCATCATTATTATGCTAACATAGTATTACACCTTAATGCAACACTACAATTATACTGTAAGCATTCTGCATTGTCAAATTCTTGGTGGAGTCTATTTGCTGTTTCCTGTCTTGGAATGTAAAGGTTTGGCAAGCACAGAGTATTTCAATGAGTTATTAGTCTTTTGTTTATGAAATAGGCAGTGCACCTATGATATATTTTATTACTGGAAGAGGAAAAGATGTTACTACATATATTTTATTATTGGGCTATGAAAAGCGATTGCTAGTGACTTGTAACATTGGGGAACATAGCCAAGAAAAAAACAACTAGTGAGAATAGAAGGCAACAAGATGCTTGTATGAGTATCATGAGAATATGTCTATTGTAGTTCTGCCTCTGTCTATACATAAATACACTCATATGCACATATCTATATCTGTATGTGTGTGTGAGTATATATATATATATATATATATATATATATATATATATATGTGTGTGTGTGTGTGTGTGTGTGTGTGTGTGTGTGTGTATGCGCGTGTGTATGTATAATCCTAACAGATAAATGCAGTTTCAGTTATAAGACAAAATATAAGCACATAAACCAGACAAATCATCACAAAGCCCCAAATTAACCAAATGCAAAATGAAACAAACAACATCTTTTTGTAATCATTAACTTAAAAACATAGACCGCTAACTTGTATACACATTTTGTCTGCATAATGATACTTTTAGGGAAAATGCCTTAAGTGATTTAATGTGTAGTGCTGGGATTAGGGTCAGGGGAAGGGTTGCACTTAAGTGGTACAGGAGGGTGAAGACTCCTCCTTAACAATACCCATAAATAAGACAAAAAGACACATAAATTACAAGCAACACCTTACCTAGCTCTTAATCTAAACCTAAACTGCACACACACACACACACACACACACACACACACACACACACACACACACACACACACACACACACACACACACACACACACACACACACACACACCTGTGATGCCAAAACTATCATTTTAAATAAAAATTGCAACATTAAAGCCCAGTCCCACTTACCTACAATTGGTTATTAAACTATTTGACTCTTCCTGCCCTTGACAACTACAGAACAGTCAACTAAAATAATGGTAACCATCTGTCACCATCAGAGTTGATTTGTTTTAAATGTTTTAGCTGCGGTGGTGGTGCTGCGGTAGCGTTGTCGCCTCACAGTAAGACGTCCTGTTCGATTCTCAGCTAAAGTATCTTCTGTGTGGAGACATGCGTGAATGGGCGTACCTTCGTTGAAGGTTGTGCGTCAGGCCTGGCAAGTCGGTACGTAAAAATCTACTGCCAGTCATTAGTGGACCGGAGTTCCGCTGTGGCATCTCCTAACCAGGAAAAGCCGAAAGATGCAACAAAAAAAAAAAAAAAGAAAACATATAGCCAAGTACTGGACAGTTAGCAACATCCTATGCCTGTAAAAACTATTAATGCTTGCTAACAAAAATCATGTCTGTAGAACCAGAACTTCTGGAATACAAACTTCTAACTACCAGAAGTATAGAATGTTTTCTATCACTGCACTATTATGAAAGTTGTTGAATGTTATGTTGTAGTACAGGGAAAAGAAATGTAGGTCTTGTTGTATTTAGGGAGCATGATTTACATTAGTTAAATCATAATGTGTTTGCAAGTATGAAACAACTAGCAATCAGAAAGTTGAAGAGATATATGTACATGCAAATACAGTTAGAAATACAAATGCTTCTAGGTAAAGTGTTACGCCTTATTAACTTTTGTGGCTAACTTAATACATGATGTGGTAATTGATTGAGATGTTCTTCAGTCTAAAGAACTTGTATGTTTTTTACAATGAAAGTTTCAGCCTGATATGTTGCCAGAAATATATAATAAGAAAAAGGGTGTAGAACTAGAAGGCACAAAAGGACCTTAGATTTGGCTGTGGGTGAAAGGATTAGATATAGCTAATACTGAACCTTGCCAGGTGACTCATTATTAAAATACTAAAATAAGTCAATGAATGTACTGATACACATGATGAATTCTACCAAAAATACTTCAATTCATAAGATCTTAGGAGGTTACTAGTCTAATGGCCCTACAGCCTGTTTAAGCCTAGCCATTCATGCCCCAGTTTTCTCAATTTTCAATGCCCATGGGAAAGAACAGATTTAACATATGCCTGTGCCTTAGGGCATCTATAAACTGCCCCTGTCAATAAAGGCCCCAGGCGACAAGCCAGGGTCGAATTTCTGGTTTCCCATCCATCAGTCCAAACTGCATTTGAATAGGCTGAGGGAAGAGCTCTGTTTCACATGACTGCGGAGTCTGTTCGAGAGAAGGGGTAATCTCTGAGACGGATACCTGTTCCTCCAACATGATTTGTTTATGTCACAGATGAGGTTTAGATTTTTGATCAGGTAATTACAATGCTGTATTTTGTTTGTTTTTTTGCAAATATGTAGCAGATCCATCAGTGCTGGACTGGATTGGAGAATGTCTTGTAGGTTAGGCATAGATCACCCCTCAGTAGTCTGCAGGAAACTGAGTACTGAGTACAGGGACAAGGCTATGATGTGGTTCAGATAGGACATATTATTTCCATCAAGTCTTCTTTAAGTGAGGAACCTCTGTGGCCACTCCAGCTTTTGAAAATGCCCGGTCGGGTACATGCCAAAGGGTGCATTGTACTCGAATGCTGGTCTAATGAGGGCTGACTATAATGGGACTATGATCTCCTTCTATCTGGATGCCATGACCTTACTTGTAAGTTGTGCCATGTAGAAGACTTTTCTCAGTACCACGGATAACCTGAGTTCCCAAAATCCTTAAAACAGGGCCTACTCCTAGCGGAGTGATATCAATGTTGTAATTTGCAGGAGTGGTCGTCTACCCAAAGGGTATGATTATGCATTGTTTGCATTGGATTTTAGGACATTGTTCTGGCACCAGTTATTTGTCTGTGTCAGACCTTCCTGGAGGATATCTGTAGCTTTATGGAATTCAGTGACTTGCATTCACAAGTGAATTTGGTCAGTCAAAGGCCATCTACATTTGCCTTGACTTCAGAGACTTATATCCCAAATAGGAGAGGTCCCAGTACTCAGCCCTGTGGGACACCACTAGTAACAGACCTCTTGGTGGAGTTGGATTCCCCCACCCTAACTTCATGTGTCCAATATGTGAGCCATTTGGCTATCCATCAGGTGACATAGGGGTTTATACCTAAATTTGTGAGTTTGCCTATAATACCTGAGTAAGGCATTGTGTCAGATGCCTTTGCCAGGTCGAGGTAGGCAGTTTATACCATTTTTACCTCATGCGTGGCTCTAGTGACCTTCTCGAAGTCCACCAAGTTTACTAGCATGATCTGGCCTTGCAAAAACTGAACTGGAATGGGTCCAGTGTTTGAAGATTTCCTATGTCTTTGTTTGTCAGGTCCACAATAATTCATTCCATGGCCTTGCATATAAAACTAGTCAAACTTATGGATCTGTAGTTCCTTGGGTTTACTCACGGTCTGCCTTTAAGTAGAGGGAATATAGCTACAGGTCTCCATTCCCTAGAGATGAAGTCTATCTGGAGGCTGTGGTTAAATAGAGATTCCAGTGGGCCTGACAGGTCATATTTCAAATTATTTATGAGACATCCTGGGATATTATCAGGACCCACCAATGTAGTGTGTTTAGCTCTGGAGAGGACCTGTTCCTTAGTGATAGATTGGGGAGAAATGGAAGAGGGTACTTCTTGGGGGCAAAGTGCCAGTATTGGGGGGTGAAATTGGAACTAAATTTATCAGCCAACAAATTTGCTATATCCCCCAGTTCAGTACAGAAAGTATCATTTACTATTAGTTCAGCACACTGTTGGGTGTTCCCCTTAAGGTTACATAGATAACTAAAAAGTGTATTATGGTTATCCTTAGCCTGTGAGGCTATTCTTGCCTCGAAGTTAGCTTTGGTGAACTTGATTAGTCCCCTGGGTTGCTTGTTGAGACTGATGAGGGAGTTTTTTTGTCTTTTGGGCATAACCCTTCCTATTGTTTGGACAGGATTTTCTTTCTTTCTTTTGTTGTACAACCTATTTATATTGAGAGTCCATCAAGGAGGCTTCTTTTTGGAGTTTGTCCCAAGCTTATTTTGGTTTGGTTCGGGTGTTTTTATACAATTATTTACATGTTTGTACAGGGTTTCCATAAACACTTCTGCATAGTCCACAGTGTTCTCTGATTTTTGTGGGCTTGGAATTTAGCTATGCCTTCACTTAATAAGAAGTAGTTAGCCTTGGAAAAGTTCTTAAAAGTTCTGAGGTTTGCTGAGAGTTCAGCCTTTCTATTTGTTTCAAGGGTTACTGCATTGTGATCTGATCTAACCAGTGAGGATGTTACACAAGGGGGGGTGCAATAGTCCCTCTATTTGTGACTACCAGATCCAGGATATTTGCACCCCAGTAGGTGTGCAGGCTAGCTACTTCAGTGTAGTTGCACTGATAAAATCCAGGAATCTTTGAACCTGCATGTTAGAGGTTGTCTATGCATCAGAGTTTATGGTGGGATAATTGAAATCACCCATGAATATGGTGTTGGGCTGAATTGTAAGTGACTCCAGTACATTCAAGTGTGTGATATGGTTATCCTGGATCATAGATGAGGACCTATAGCTAGCAAGGATATGCACTGGACTTTGCCTAAGTTTAGTTGGACATGCAACAGCTCAAGCATGTCATATTGTTTGATCAATCTTGAGGTGTGCTTACTCTTTATGTATTTTGATACACCTTCACTTCTTGTCCCTTTTTGTGTGGTAGCTGGTCTAAATGTGTGAAAGGCATTATAGCCTTGTTCTGCCAGAGTGCCTACCACCTCTTTAAACAATGTCTCAGTAACTGCACAGTTGTCAACACTCTCCAGGGTGAGGAGTGCTTCCAAGGAGTGGAGCTTCTTGTTGAGATTCCTAGCATTGAGTGTTAACACCTTTAGTTTATTGTTAGAAAAATCTATACATACTGCTTAGAAAATATATTTACAATGTATGCTGCTTAGAAAATACATTTACAATGTATGCTGCTTGGGAAAATGTGTATTCAAACATTCAAACACATATAAGTTGTGTGGTCAAATATATAGAGAAATGTGTGCTTTAGTTAGGAATAAATGTACTTAAATCCATAATAGAGAACAAAGTTTGAAAAGTAGTATATAATGCATTTAATTCTGTCTTACTAGAATAATAGTAGAAATAAACCTGCATATTATTGCTTGAAGCACAAGCTGCAGTGTAATCAGAAATCTGACCTTGGCAGCGTGCAAGCAGAGCCTGGCTCATGTCTTTCAAGTAAAGATTATTTTGCAAAGTTAGAAAATAATAAATCTGTTCGCATGTGTATCTTCTTTCCTGCTTCCACCAGGAGAATAGCCTTGTGCGCACTATCTCTGATAGTGCGCAGCTGGGGAACCAGAAAGACAAAGAGAGGCATTAAAGAAGACATACATCTATTGTATTCGAACTAATCTGAGAGCCTTGAATTGGCTACATCCTCAGGAGGTCATCGTGACTGACCAGGTGCTTGCAAGGCTGTAACATTCACATGGGAAAAAGACTTTTTGAAAAACACAAATTCAGCACTTTTTATGAATTACTATGATGTAAAGACCCTGTCACTGACCACGCCAGTGAGGTGGGCAAAACTGATAATGACATGTATAAAAATGGTGCCCTTTGTGAATAAAACTAGACAAAATTCTGTACAAACTTGTGTATGGTTTTTTGCCTCCTAATGTACATTAGAGTTTAAGATACTCAAGTTCTCCTGCATTATTGTTTGTTATTGATTGACATTGTTTTTGAATAACTCAATGATTTTTACAGTCTGACTCTAACGAATTTATTTAACATTTTGGTCCTTCGGACCGGAATTGAACCAGTGACCTAAGGATCTAATGAATGTAGCCACCAGCAAGGTGCTTCCCCTCGATGTTGACCAGCAACATTTATTACATTGTACCCTATATTATTGTAGCACACCAGGACCTGATAAAGAATACGAACAAAAGTTGTTCAGGAATCCTGCAAATAGACTGATACTACGGACCCTATACTGGGACACTGAGGGCAACAGTGTAGTGAGTTTTTCGTTACCTCAGGAGTTTTTGGAATTGTACAAATCCAATAAACTACCACATGTTAGCCTAACCAAAAACAGGAATGTTAGGTGGGTAGACTTGAGTGACAAAGTGACAAAATGGGAGAAACTGACTGACTTAGAGTTGTCGGACTTAGGAGTACAGAAACAAAAACTGAATTGGTTAGCATACGCCCAGCTGTACACTTACAACAGAGTGAAGACAGCTGACTGGCGTTCTTGATAGAAGAAGAAGAAAAAGCTTTGAGTGAAATACCAAATGTTCTTTGGTCAACAGGAAAATCAGATGTAGGACTTATTCGAACAGCAGGGCCAGTAGTTATTACACCAAAATCAGCCTTTAGACCAAGGAAGAGACAATATCCTTTGAGCAAGGATGCGGAACAGGGGATCAAACCTATCATAATGGCATTACTTAAGAAAGGGATACTGGTAGAATCCTTAGATTCACCATGTAATACTCCCCTATTTCCTGTGAAAAAAGCAAACGGGGAATGGCGGATGGTACAAGATTTACAAGCTGTAAATGATGCGGTAATACCAAGAGCACCCACGGTGCCAGACCCACATACTTTGTTAAACGATTTGAAACCGCAACAAAAATACTTCACCGTGGTAGATATTAGCAATGCGTTTTTCTCAATACCTATCCACCCTGACAGCCAGCATTGGTTTGCATTTACATTTCAGGGCAAAAGGTATACGTACACCCGACTACCACAGGGATATAGTGAAAGTCCAACAATATTCGCACAAGAGATGGCTAGCAACCTGGCAGAGTTTTCTCCACCAGGGGGCAGCCAAGTACTACTTTATGTAGATGACATCCTGCTTGCAGCCCCTACCCAGCAGCAGTGTAGGGAAGATACAATAGCCTTGTTGAAATTCTTAGCTGAACAAGGGCATAAAGTGAATAAACATAAATTGCAACTTTGGAAAGAACAGGTTAAATACCTGGGATATGTGATATCCAAAGAAGGCAGAACATTAGATGAAGATCGGAAAACAGCTATCTTACAAGCACCTAGACCAACTACCAAAAGGAAATGATGTCCTTCTTGGGAACGACTAATTTTTGTCGAAGTTGGATACCGAATTATGCTTTAGAAACGGCTCCATTGGCTGATTTAATATTTAAAACACCAATGGCAGCACAAGAAACACTGCACTGGACTCCAGAAGCAGAAGCAGCCTTTTGTAGACTAAAACAACTGATAGCTTCATCATTAGTTTTAGGGCTTCCGAATTACCATAAGAGATTTTTCCAAACTGTAGATTGTAGGCGGGGATATATGACGTCAGTACTGACGCAACAACATGGCGGCAAGCAACGCCCATAGCTTACTATTCATCACAGTTAGATCCGTGGCACGATCATTACCACCCTGCGTACAAGCAGTAGTCGCAGCAGCTATGGCAGTGCAAGCTTCAGCCTCAGTGGTGTTGTTTCATCCTCTCACGTTGAGAGTACCTCATGCAGTTGCGATAATTTTACTGCAAGAAAAAATAGCATTTTTATCCCCTGCCAGACATCTTTCTTGCATGACCATACTATTGAGTCAACCCCATATGACAATTGAACGTTGTACAACATTAAATCCATCGACATTACTTCCGATTCCTGTGGATGGCACACCGCACAGCTGCCTACAGGAAATGGAACAAATAACCACACCCAGACAAGATCTTACTGATGTACCTTTAGCTGACGCAGAGGTGACATTTTTTGTGGATGGGTCCTGTAGACGAGGTCCTACAGGGAAAAACCTAGTGGGCTATGCAGTAGTGACTGATGACGAAATCATAGAAGCACAACCCCTGCAACATAACCTGTCAGCTCAAGCAGCAGAATTGATAGCTTTGACACGTGCTTGCACTCTAGCGAAAGGCAAATGTGTTAACATATATACTGACAGTCAGTATGCTTTCTCTACAGTGCATGTCTTTGCACAACAATGGAAAAACAGGGGAATGATAACATCTACTGGCAAGCCGATTAATCATGCACAATTGATTCTGAACCTGTTAGATTCTATTCAGTTACCCACTAGAATAGCTATCTGTAAATGTGCAGCCCATACAAAACAACAAGATAGAATTTCAAAAGGGAATGCTCGGGCTGATGCAGCTGCGAAGCAAGCTGCCTCAGACCCAGAAACTGTGCTCTTAAATGAAGAACTACAACCTTCTGAGACTCTAGATTTAGAAATGTTAAAAACAATGCAGACATTAGCTTCAAAAGCAGAAAAGCAAAAGTGGATAAAACGAGGAGCAATCCTTGAAGAGGGACTGTACATCTCCAAAGAGAAAAAGCCCATATTGCCATCTAATTTATTTAGATATGCAGCTTTGTTGAGTCATGGGCAGAGCCATGTCTCAACAGGGGGGATGGTACAGTTAGTTAACAAAATATTCCAAACATATGGATTTACGAATTATACACAAAAATTTTGTGCAACATGTCATATTTGTAGCAAACATCATGCACAGGGAGCATTTAAACCAAAGCGTGGGAGCTTTCCAACACCACCCTATCCGTTCCATACTATTTGTATGGATTTCATAGAACTGAATAAATGTGAAGGGAAAAAATACTGTTTAGTAATCATAGATATGTTTTCAAAATGGGTAGAAGCTTTTCCAACCAGGAATCCGGATGCAGCGACAGTAGCAAAAGCCCTAGTGAAAGAAATCATCCCTAGATTTGGCATACCGGAAAGAATTTATAGTGACAATGGGACACATTTCGTGAATCAGACAATTCAACAGCTTGGGAGATTTTTTGGGATTTCTTTGAAAAACCATTGTGCTTATCACCCTCAGTCAGCAGGGCTGGTGGAAAGGTACAATGGAATCTTGAAAAACAAGTTGAGAAAATTAATGAGTGAGACTCAAAAAACTTGGATTTGCTGTCTGCCTTTAGCACTGCTGAGCATGAGAACTGTTCCAAATGTAAAGGGCTTGACCCCTTTTGAGATAGTGTTTGGAAGGGCATATTGTGTGCCACAATGGAAGGCCCTCATGCCTGCAGAGCTGGAGGCCGATGGCTCATTAGCTAGTTATATGAAGAAGTTATTAACAAATAAGACTGTTTTGCAGTTGAACTCTTTTTCAGATAAACGAGAAGCAAAACCAGAGGCCGTGCTGACCCCGGGGTCCTGGATTTGGCTGAAAATCATAAAGAGAAAGAACTGGGCGAGTCCAAAGTGGGAAGGTCCGTACCAGGTACTATTGGCAACACCCACTGCAGTAAAAATTGCTGAGAGATCATCTTGGGTTCATTTGACCCACTGCAAACCTGTTAAGAAATTTAGTTTGGACATACCACAGGAACAGGATGGCCAGAGGAAGAATGAATAAAAATGTGAAACAACCCCAGAGACATTGGTTCACTGGCCTACTGATCATACACTTATTAACTATGTTTGTAGTAACCTTTTGTTGTTATGGTTTTCTTGCATATAACTACAGAAGTGAAATTAATAAAAGCGTGATGAAGGACTGGCTATAGACTGGCACCCAAACTTTAACACATACCTGGCTATGAAACGAGTTTATGTAGAGACTATGAACGTTTCAAATTGCTGGGTTTGTACTGCAATACCCACAGCATATGGAGGACTTTTGATGTCTGCTGTCCCCTTGGGAATAAATGAAACTTGGGAAAACCTGTTATTTGACACAGGCACTGTGAGATCACAAGACAAAGTGGCATTATATTTGCCTGTTACTCAGAAAGGAATTGTTTGTTTTGTTAAAAATGATACACTCCAGGTTGGTTGGAGTAACTGTAACATAACTGTGTCTTACAAATGTTATATAAAACCTATAGACCAAGGTACTAGTTGTAGCACGAATTATGGTTCATACTTAAGCTTGATGAAAACAACATTGAGAGATGTGCAAAAAACTCCTGAAATATATAGACAATTATCTGTTATAGATAAGAAAATGTTTCATTCAGGGTTAACCCGCATCAGTACAAAAGTAGAAAACTGTTATTTTGTTTGTGGGAAAAAGGCCTATAAATGGTTACCTGAGAATTGGTCCGGCAGTTGTTTTTTGGGTTATCTGGTTCCAGCCATAAGACATACTGCAGAATTGCCCCTGGGTAAAATACGTAATGTGAGAGACGTAGCTCAGCAAGCCGAAAATACAGTCAGAAAACCTACTAATCCAGTGGGTAAGATTGAAGCAAGCTGGAAGGATCATTCGTCTGTGAAGGACAAAGAAAAGTTGACCCATATGGACTTGAGTGACAGTGTTATATCCTGGGCTGGGATATTCCCAGCCTACGGAGCAGTCAAATCAATTTGGGAACTGAGGAAATTGTCAAAACTCCTCAAGTAATGAGCAATGCGACTTTTTCCGCTCTTGAACTTGTGACTGATGAAATGAATGCAATGAGAACAGTTGTATTACAGAACCGAATGGCTCTTGACTTCACCCTAGCGGCGAGAGGTGGTACGTGCGCGCTTATCAAAGAAGAATGCTGTGCGTACATTCCAGACAACCAGCATGAAATTAATGATCACCTGGAGGTAATACAGCAGGTGTCAGCAATGGCAGAACCAGGCCCAAACCCACTGACGAACTTTTTCCAGAATCTGTTTGGGGGGTGGGGGTCGGTCCTTATGAACATTCTGATTGCAATTTGTGTGGTACTGCTCATAATTGGAGCATGTGTCTGCTGCGGGATACCCTGTGTGAAAAAATTAGTTAAAGACTTAGTTGATGTATCAGTGACTGAAACTATGTACCAAGATATGGAATTGAATTTGTTGATACCAAGTGAAAGCCTATCTGAAATATAAAACAAATGACTTACTTAGCTGAGAGTCCTTGAAAGGAAAAGGCTAAGAAATGAAATAATACTGTTTATGTTTCAAATAGAATAAAATGCATTAACAGGAGGGAGAATGTTAGAAAAATCTATACATACTGCTTAGAAAATATATTTACAATGTATGCTGCTTAGAAAATACATTTACAATGTATGCTGCTTGGGAAAATGTGTATTCAAACATTCAAACACATATAAGTTGTGTGGTCAAATATATAGAGAAATGTGTGCTTTAGTTAGGAATAAATGTACTTAAATCCATAATAGAGAACAAAGTTTGAAAAGTAGTATATAATGCATTTAATTCTGTCTTACTAGAATAATAGTAGAAATAAACCTGCATATTATTGCTTGAAGCACAAGCTGCAGTGTAATCAGAAATTTGACCTTGGCAGCGTGCAAGCAGAGCCTGGCTCATGTCTTTCAAGTAAAGATTATTTTGCAAAGTTAGAAAATAATAAATCTGTTCGCATGTGTATCTTCTTTCCTGCTTCCACCAGGAGAATAGCCTTGTGCGCACTATCTCTGATAGTGCGCAGCTGGGGAACCAGAAAGACAAAGAGAGGCATTAAAGAAGACATACATCTATTGTATTCGAACTAATCTGAGAGCCTTGAATTGGCTACATCCTCAGGAGGTCATCGTGACTGACCAGGTGCTTGCAAGGCTGTAACATTCACATGGGAAAAAGACTTTTTGAAAAACACAAATTCAGCACTTTTTATGAATTACTATGATGTAAAGACCCTGTCACTGACCACGCCAGTGAGGTGGGCAAAACTGATAATGACATGTATAAAAATGGTGCCCTTTGTGAATAAAACTAGACAAAATTCTGTACAAACTTGTGTATGGTTTTTTGCCTCCTAATGTACATTAGAGTTTAAGATACTCAAGTTCTCCTGCATTATTGTTTGTTATTGATTGACATTGTTTTTGAATAACTCAATGATTTTTACAGTCTGACTCTAACGAATTTATTTAACATTTATCCTGCTTAAAATTTATGATGTTGGAAGGTTTATTAGATTGGCATGCCTAAAAAGGGGTTTACTATCAAAAGCACGAAAATCACTTCCGTGAACAGTGATTTCCGTGACAAATAACGTCGGCTAATACATATTAAGTAGGTTGTATGGTCAACGCAACAATGTCGGCAAATTCTGTCTACCATAGTTTCTAAATCCCCTATTCACAGCAATGCTGTGAATCCCTGCCATGTGTACGTCCTTCTGAATGGTCGAACACATAAACATCGACATTCCGACTGTCGCTCCTACCATGGTCGAGGAGGTGGCTGTCGGACATGTCAACGTTGGCCTTTTGACTGTAAACCCTAAAAAGGCACTATAGGGGTGAGTAATATTTTGGCCAATATCCAAAAGCCTAGTGCAGACCATCCCTGACAAAACAGCATGGTCTATCAATCATGTCCTCCAAAGCTAAAAAATACTGGATCTCCCCTTAGAACGACACCAGTAACTAAGCCAATTGTTAAAGTCAATCATTTTCTGTTTATATCGTAGTATCATTCTTGGAGGAGGTAGAATGCTGCTCAATGCTAGGCCTTAACCTGACTGTGACACGTAATCTGAAAGCTTTATCATGTCTCTCTTCATATAGTCCAAGGAGGTATGTCTGAGGTCCACTTTGTCATTCTAAATCATGTCTCTTGGAGCTTCACCTCCATTTGACCACACTGATGACTAGGTATAATAAGCTTATTACCTGTGAACCCAATTCCTTCTGCACATGACAGTTTATCTCTAAAAGGGAAGCTTGATGTAAAATGGCATGCAGCTCCTTGACTCCATATGGCCATCCTGTCATGATGAGATCTCATGGCTTTAAATCATCTCTTGCAACAAGTTTTACTTCTTACAACTCTTCAGTGGTCAATGACAATTGTGGTACAATTCATAATACGTTTAAGTCTTTCTCTACCAGATCCTTTCTGTGTTCCTTTAAATATGCTCTGCTAAGGGTATCTACAATGTACATGAGCATCTCCTACCTTAAATTGTTCTTGCAGGTCACACTTTTATAATATTAATAGTACCATCTGCAATCTTGAAGATGCTTTGTGTAAAAATTCTTGAAGATACTTTGTCAGGCTTGTAGTTAGATTCCACTCTAATTCTTTTCACAGAGACAGATCGACACACACACACACACACACACACATATATATATATATATATATATATATATATATATATATATATATATATATATATATATATAGGTCCCCTACACATGGTCGACATTCCATAATGTCAAAGACCATATGGCCGAGACCATACGATCGACATTTGAAATGTCGACCATGCGGAAATGGCATCTCCATACAGTGCAGAATGTAAAGATTTCCATTTCCGCACTGTAGTGTGATCTCGGAGTTGGTATATTTAAGTTACGGGGGGTGTGGGGGGTGTAGCTAGTAGTTTGAAGGCAAGTTTTGTGTTTGTATTTTTTTGTTACATGGTCAACATTTCGAATGTCAATCATATGGTCTTGGCCATATGGTCTTCGACATTATGAAATGAAATGTCGACCATGTATAGTAGACCCATATATATATATATATATATATATATATATATATATATATATATATATATATGTATGTATGTATAGTCCTGGAGATTTTTATGTCTGAAGATTATTGCTACCATGTAGTATTCCTGGACATTAGGCAATGTCCTTAATGCATAGACAATAGGTTTCCTTGTTGTAATAGAAATCTTTGCTGACTTGCATCAACCTGTATTGCTGTGGGTAATATCACGCCATAGTATTTCACTGTTGGTGCTGTGGTCACTAACCTGCATCATATCAAAACATTTTTTTGATCTGTTGATCAACATCAACATCATACATATGTATGTTCTTGAAGCTTTTACAGTGGAAGGTGATCCTTTACAAGTGTGGAATAGACTTTGCCAGATACTGTACAATTCCCAAGAACTGCATCAGAAATGATTGTCATTTTTTTGTATAGTCACAGTTTTATGCACATTGCTGACACCTGGTCAGAGATCACTTTCAGACAATAAATGTCACGTATACTTCACAGATGTGACACTTATTTGACTTTGCTGAGTTTAAAATCCTGTGTCGTTAATATCTGCAACAACCTGACTAGCTATCTGTCACACTTTTGTTTTGTAACAACCCAGACTAGCACATCATGAATGATATTAACTACTCCTTCTAAGTCTTCAATCATGTTTGCAACAACTTTCTGTAATACGTTTGGTAATACTTCTCATACTAATGAGATCTTAAAAAAGATACCTTTACAATCTGAGTTTTATTTAAGCATGTGTTAAATATAAAGAGTTTGGAACTACCTTCATACAACTTGATCTACCAAACCACCACGGTTTGCAACAAGTAATGTAAATAATTTAGTATTAGACATAACTGCAACTAGTTCTTCAATTATTCTTCATTACTGCTCTATCTATTAGGATCTCGCAGACTGATGCAAATTCTGACCTTGTTCTGTTTTATAATTTTCATCATCCTTTTAATCCATTTATTAGGTGCTGTTTGATTATCATGTGTACTTAGTCTATATGCAATATGCTCAGTGTTGGCCATAAGTGAAACAGGTACACTACACAAAAGAAGAATTGCAGTCCTTTTAAAGAATCCAGTGAAAAATTCTCTGCATTGTTGTGACTACTTGTATCTTAAACTAATAAGATTCATGTAGCTAGACAGTCTTGATGTCCCTTTTCTGTCATTGATTTATATAAATCAAAAAAGGTAAATTGATTAATTGCAAACCGTTAACCTTTGAAAGATAACGTATTTAATGTTTCACTATTCCTGCACAATGCAAAATTAGGGACATCCTCTTCAATCAATGAGTGTGTTTGTATGTGGTTGACTGCATCTTACATAAGAACATTGCTGTGTGTGTGTGTGTGTGTGTGTGTGTGTGTGTGTGTGTGTGTGTGTGTGTGTGTGTGTGTGTGTGTGTGTGTGAGAAAATAGTTTGATATAACATCACTCATGTTCATAAATGATAAACATTAGTCTTCTGTAATAAGGCAGAAGAACAATTTTACAGCAAAATATGCAAAATATATAAACGTTGTTTAAAAGTGAGTGTTTAAATAAAAATGACACAGATGGTCCTTTTTTACTTATAATAACACCTGAGAGAGTGAGTGGTACTTGAAAATGCCAGATGCTCCACAGGTAATATGCAATGAGGGTCTACACTTAAGACATGAAACTCAAAACACCTCCAGTATTATCACTGCCATCAAGACTGTTTGGTATTATTACTTGCTTCTTCTCTTCCACCAACAATGAGAAGAAGCATTCATTTAGTACCTTTACATCCCCACATGTTATTTTAGTTTTCAGTCTTTTTCATCTTGTTCTCACCTATGAACCTATACGAGTGGATGGGAAACAGAAAGTTTACCCCAGGGATCACTTCAATGGCTCTGCTGGACAGAGGCACAGGGAACTAATCTAAGGGGGCGGCAAAAGGCAACACATTCCGGCTAGGCTTATAAATGCCTTCGGGCAGATAGACTAGTACCTACCTATGAACCTATGAACCTATTTCCTTATTTAGCTGTAAAATGCTCTATTTCCTTTCATGAGCACATTGCTTTTCATTCCTTCACCTTTTTCCCTTTGATTTTATGTTGTGTTTAATGTTTCTTTCCGTCTTATCAGCATTGTCTGTTAGTTAATAGGGAAATGCAAATAACTACTACTTTGAAGGACAGATGTACACTGCTGAAGCAAACAGATCTTAGCTTCTATTAGCTGTTAGATTACTTTATGCATGCAAAAGCCTTATGAGTAAAGCCTAGTAATTAGGGTACACAACAAATTATTACCCTTATTACCATTATTATTATTATACATAAATAACTAAAAGTGAAAAAGCACAAGACTCTGGATATTAAGG
Organism: Protopterus annectens; assembly: GCF_019279795.1. Lineage (NCBI taxonomy): Eukaryota > Metazoa > Chordata > Ceratodontiformes > Protopteridae > Protopterus > Protopterus annectens. The sequence goes on along the minus strand of NC_056739.1, from coordinate 1,588,981,766 downwards.
GAGAAATAACATCCTTAACAGATGATAAAAAGTTTAATGAAACTTAGCAAGAAATATATAATATCTATCTATCTATCTATCTATCTATCTATCTATCTATCTATCTATATATATGAGTCTAGGTGAAAAACATTTATTTCTGCTGAATAGCTGTTAACTGTAGACACTTACACAGACATTTCACTGCCTTCTGAAAGCCATCAATAATTAGAAGTTGTTGCAAATATGGTACCAGCATACAAGAAACAAAAGGAGAAAGAATCTTAAGTTATAACCCAATTAATTTAATATGTGTGGTTTGCAAAGTGCTAGAATAATTTATGCAAGAAAAGTAAGTGCACAGCTTCATAATAAAAAACTGATAGAGATCTGAATATAATTCTTAGAAAGGCCTGAGAATTTACACAGTTTAATTTTTTATCATAAATTTATGGGCTAGATTTAAGGCATGCATGATAAAATGTGCAGATGAGTTAAAGATTGGATCTTTAATTTTCCATCTGTCAGTCAAGCAAGGACTTGCATACACATTTAAATCATATTGTGCAATAGATGAACCAAACCAATCTTGAGTATAAATAAGTACAAACTTACTCATTTCAGGAAAATAGCTCACTTATTTGCCAGATAGAACAGCAGCTACGGAAGTTATAATAGGGCATTTCACAGATTAGCATAAATAATTACTTTACGTTCTGACAAAACTGTGAAGAATGCCTTTTAAAAGAGAAGCACATCCTAGGATGCATGAAAAGATTCAGTAATTCTTGAAATGGGAAGTTTAAATCCTCCAGCATGTACCACTTCCTATGAGCAGTACAGGATAGAATTTTCTGTCCAACTGTTTTGTTTTTTTTTTTTTTGCAATAATAAATCAGCTTTCAACATAACTGTCACTAGTACACTGTACAGGCACCCAGTATAAGAGGAATGGATAAAGACTATATGCCTCCTGTTTGTGTCACACAGAATATGCATATGTGAGCTGATACTACTATGCAAGTGCTATGCAGACTAATATCTAAGGTACATTTTATAATTATGCACAGAGGAACCAATTGCACATGCTACCAAAAATTATCACAAGTTACTGAGTGTACATTAAGGCTGTGCCCAAATGGCTATGTTTAAACTATAATGGAGGGTGAAATCAGTATGTACACAATTGCGTAATACTTCTGTCTATATGCATAGGGTAAAACTGTATTGGAAAACTGTTCTTTGGTGTACAGTTTTAACCCTCAAGAAGAGAGTTAAGAAGTATAAAAGTTTCAAGAAAACTACATAGCAATAATGATACAATGTGTTGAGATGATGTTCATCGTGTTTCACTGTTGCAGTAATTACACTTGGGTTATCCTGCTGGCAGGCTACCCGCAGTCGGCCCGAGTTCTAAAGTCTAGGTCCGGCATCGGTTGCTGTCGCCTCTTCCCTGACGTCAGTGCACCAAGCATATAAAAGATGCAACCAATGCCATTTTCTTCAGTCTTTCTTGCCGCGTGGTGCCCAAAGCAGAAGCAGTTCACAAGTGCCGGTCGGCCGACTCCTGAGATTTTCAAAATAGAGTTTCAGAACCGAAGTCTTCAATAAAGTTAAGTACCCCATTGGGAAACTTTTTCTTGCTCCAGACCGATGTCAGTAAAAGTTAACAATTGTATTTCTTGTGGGAAGCAAATACCTCATAAGGACTTTTACTCTTACTGTATTCCTTGCCTAGGCCCTGACCACGAAGTTACTAGTTGTCGGTTTTGTGCTAGATTCAACAAACGCACTATTAAACGTCGGTTTGATTTTGCATTACATTACTTTGGCCGAAGGTTTAACTATATAATGCCGTCGGAACAACCGATGACCGGAATTCATAAAAAATGCAAAGACAAGGAAAAGGACAGGCATCCGAGGTCCACAACCGATGATGAAGCCTCTTCTAGGCCAGTTGCCGGTTCGCCGGTTCTCAGTGAGGCGCTTTTGCAGCCCCTGACACCTGCTACCTCAGAGCCACAGGCCGTATCCGACTCCCACATGGAGACAACTAGGCCTCTGGATAATCAAGGTATTGGGCCTACGGAAAATATTCCCTCAGATGGGTCTGGAGCCGCTGAGCAGGCATCGGCTTCTGAGGATGTTTTCAGACCTTCACAGCTTACTATTAAATCCTCTGCAGCAGCCAAGGTACAGTCAAAGACACCATTAAAGACAAAGAAACAAGTACAGCATTCTCCTGAACAGTCAACCATGCCAAAGAAACAGATACTTAAAATGGCCGAAGACTTAATTACTTTGATCAGGGGTCCCCATCCCTCTCCTGATAAAGGCCTAGGCAAGACACTGACTATGATTCCTCTGACCAGGTTTCTGTTTCCTCTGATTCCTCTTCAGATCAGGGCTGTTCTCTTCCTCTGATTCCTCTTCAGATCAGGGCTGTTCTCTTCCTCTGATTCCTCTTCAGATCAGGGCTGTTCTCTTCCTCTGATTCCTCTTCAGATCAGGGCTGTTCTCTTCCTCTGATTCCTCTTCAGATCAGGGCTGTTCTCTTCCTCCCTATGAGAACTCTGATGCTGAAGAATCTTTACCTTCAGCTTCTCCACCTGAGGATTACTGTTTTGGGGAAACTCTGCACACCATGAGGGAACATTTCCACTGGGAGAGCCAGGATTATTCAGAATCCAAGAAAAGGCTGAGATTTTCTTTTACTGCCTCAGCACAGGCCCCTGGCTATCCCCCCTGTGCTTGATATAGTTGATGTTTTCTCTGAATCCAGTCTGTCTCCTGATTCTTTACCCCCTGCACCAGTCAAGCCAGACAGGTATTACAGGGTCCCTGAGTCTCATAAACCCTGCTGCTGACCCTGAAACAATTTCTCAGGGTCCCAAAGGGGTTAAGGCTTCCACTCCTAAAAACCCTGTTCCCACTGATAGGGATTCTAGAGCTCTGGATAGATGGGGGAAAATGTTTACACCTCTGCTACTTTAGCTGTAAGGGCTTTAAACTGCCAGCTTCACATGCTTAAATATCAACAGTACCTCATGTCTTTGTTAAAACAGGAAATGCGTACACATTCAGAGAATCCTGACAGTAAGGAAATGCAGGAATTATTGCATGCAGCTGAACAAGTGGGAAAGCATACTCTGCAATGTGGTTTTGATTCATTAGAGGCTTCTTGCAGAGCCGCAGTTACAGGCTCTGCCATTCGAAGGCATGCTTGGTTGAAAGAACAAAGTTTACCTGAACATGTTAAAGTAAAATTATTGGATGCTCCACTACAGCATGATACTTTGTTTGGTGTTAAGGCACAAGAGGTGTTAAAGAAAATGGAGGATAAAGCAAAATCTATGCAGACAGTAAAGGATTTCTTACAGGTTCAACCACCTAGGTTTAGTAGAAACTGGCCTTCACAAAATTGGTCCTTTCAGGTGTCAGACAGGCTACAAAGAGGCAGATACAGATGTCCAAGAGGCAGATCTCAGCCCCAAGGCTCCTACAGACCTAAACAATGGGGTGCTTCTGCCCCCAAAGGAGGAGAAGACAAATCACAACCTTACAGGAAACAGTCCCAATGACTTTCCTCTACAAAGGCCAAGCACTTACCTTTTGGCAGCACCCCTAGGGGGGGTAAGCTAGCACTTTTTGCACAAAACTGGCACATAATCACCCAGGACAAATGGGTACTGAATATAGTTTCTCAGGGTTACAGGTTCCACTTTCACACCCTTCCAAAATCAAAAGGTATGCCGGACCTGCCACAAAACCAATGGGCAGAGGCACAAAAGGAAATTGCTGCTCTCATGGACATGGGAGCTATTCAAAGGGTACCACAGCAAGAACAGGGACAAGGATTTTACTCAAGACTCTTCCTGGTACCCAGAAAGGACAAAGCCTGGAGACCAATACTGGACTTGGCAATTCTAAATACTTTCCTGGATGTTCCAAAATTCAAAATGTTAACACTGCAGCAACTTCTAGCCAAGAAACCAAAAAATGTGGTCCACAGCAGAAAGAAGGTAAATGAAAATCCAGTAGGTAAAATTCAACGAACAAATTTATTGGATGAAAACCACACAGTAACAAATCCCTCAAGCACTTTCGCTCAGTGCAATACTGAGCTTTATCAAGATGAACACCATATAACAACTGCTCCTATTTAAATACTAAAAACATCATGTGATCAATTAAGTTAAAAAACTAGTTGATAAAATATCACCTGCAAGTGCTTGGTATTAAAAGGGCTACATGTAAAACCAGTTAAATAGCCTTGTCATAATATTTCTCATACACATAAAGGCTCGAAACATAAACTTCTTGCTAAACATTGTTCAACAACGACAAAACATTAAATGAATCATATTGTAATCAAAATAATAAATGCGTAATAAATACTAAATAAATATGAAAAAAAAAATAAAGTAAAAAATAATGAATAAATATAAAAAATCAAAATAATAAAAAATATGTGAATCAATTCTTTGGGAGTGTATTAAGTATATGAATATACCAATTTTATGTTGTATTATTATAATTTGGCTCTTCTTAATTTCAAAACACTACTCAAATTCATGCTGTCATTAAGCCCTGGCCATTTTGCAGCGTCCAACCTTAATTGCCATATAAGCTCTTTGTATTCCAGTTTACTCTCCCAATCACCCCCTCTACCATCCGGTGTGAGCTGCTCTAAAACAATAAACCTAAGCTCCATGTTGGGACAGGACAATGAATGCTTATAAAAAGCATTAGATTCCTTCTTCTTTGTGATGTCATATAAATGTTCATAAATTCTTCTTTTTAATGCCCTTTCTGTTTTCCCTACATAGAAGCTTTGGCATTTTAAACAAAAACCTAAACAAACAACATATTTCGTGTTGCAATTAAAATACCCACTTGCCCGACATGTAAATTTCCTTGATGGAATATGTAAAGTGTCACCATTGTGAATGTTTGGGCACTGTTTACACATTCCACACTTAAATGTTCCTTTCTTGCGTCTAATGTTAACAGTTTCTGTTGTATGCTTTCTTTCAAACAACTCTTTCAAATTAGTGTCCCTTCGCCTAACAAATTTGGGTTGCTTTGAAACCATCTCTGTTAATCCTTCATGTAATGAAAGTACAGGCCAAAACCTTAGTACTGCTTCCTCTATTAACCTAGAATTACTGGAAAAAGTGTGTGTGTATACATTTTGCTCAAACTTTTGGGGGTTGGTATTCAGCTCATCCACTAGCGTGGTGGTAGACCCTAATAAAGGTGGATATCTATTTTCCCTATGCGTACATACTTCTAAGGCCAGAGTGTTGACCAATGTGACAGGATAACCTTTTTCATAAAACCTCTCTTTCAAGAAGTTCACCTCTTCTAAAATATTTTTTGTAGTACTGGTCATTCTGGATGCACATATGAGCTGCCCTTTAACAATCCTTTTCTTTTGATAAAAAGGGTGGCTGCTCTCAAAGTGCAGGTATGAGTTGGAATATGTTTCCTTCCATGCTGGGCAAGAAGGCTTGGCTAGTTACTTTGGACCTCAAGGAGGCATACCTGCATGTCCCAATCAGACAATCTTGCAGACGATACCTCAGATTCATAGCTGGCTCAATGCATTACCAATTATCTGCACTGCCCTTTGGCTTATCTACTGCGCCCAGGGTCTTCACAAAATGCCTGGCACCAGTAATTGCATTTTGCAGGCAAAGAGGAATTCAAATATATCCCTACTTGGACGACTGCCTTATTCAAGCAGAGAGCAAGGACATTCTACTAAAGCATCTGGTGTTTGTAAAAAGATTATTAATTTGCCTAGGGTACACAGTAAACGAAAAGAAATAAAAACTAGTACCCTCTCAAGAGATAATTTTCCTGGGTGCAAGCTTAAATACAACTGCCCAGATGGCTTATTTCATGCCAGACAAACAAAGGCAACTGACTCATTACTTTCAGATGATGGCAACAAAGACCCAGCTCCCTGCAAGAAAAATTCTGCAGGCCCTGGGATTCATGGCATCCTGCATTCTACTAATTCCATATGCAAGACTGCATATGAGGAAACTACAATGATATCTAAAAAGTGTTTGGACTCAACATTGCCACAGCCTGGAAACAATAGTAACTATAATTCCCTGTCTACAACAGGAGTTTCGATGGTGGTCCAGGGCCTGTCACCACAACAAGGGACAGCCCTTCACCTTACCCACAGCCAGGCAGACAATAACAACGGATGCATTGGATTATGCCTGGGGGGCACACATGGCAGGAAAATGTATTCAGGGCACGTGGCCTAAGGAACAAATGCATCTTCACATCAATCAAAAAGAGATGCTAGCTGTACAGAATGCCCTGACAGCCTTCAAGGATCTACTACATCCAGGACAACTATTACTAAAGACGGACAACACCACAGTTATGTGGTACATAAACAAGCAATGAGGCACACATTCCTACCCCCTCTGCAGGCAAGCCATGACTCTGTGGAGCACAGCACTGACCTATCAAGTACATCTGCAGGCACAATTCCTGCCAGGAAAGAAAAATACACTGGCAGACGAACTAAGCAGAAATCTCATGGATCCGCACGAATGGAAACTAAATCCACAGGTCTTCAGCATGATAACAAGGAAATGGGGACGCCCAGACATAGATCTTTTTGCCTCCCCTCACAACTGCCAAATAAAGAAATTCTGCACAAGAACTTATCACTTACAAGCATGGAAAGTGGATGCTCTTTCATTCAGCTGGAAAACCCTGACAGTTTATGCCTTCCTTCCACTGCCTCTTCTTCCCAAGGTACTCCTAAAAGTCAGACAAGGGAAGCCAAAAATGATCCTGATTGCCCCAGAGTGGCCACACCAGCACTGGTACCGAATCCTAAAGAGCTTGTCTCAAGGCCCAGCCTGGCCTTTACTTCAAAATCCTCATCTTCTGACTCAACAAAACAATCAGATTCTACACAGTCAACTCAGAACCTTAAATCTGGCTGCATGGCAGATAATATAGTCACTCAGACCACACCTCTCTCTAAAGCTGTTATGGATGTCATTTTAGAAGCCAGGAGGCCCAGCACTAGGAAATCTTATGCAGAAAAAATGGAAGAGATTCTGTGCTTGGAACCAGGCACAAGGACTCGAACCACTTGTTCCAAATATACCTCAGATTTTACAATACCTAACTGAGATGCTGGACAAAGGCCTATCCTTTTCATCTATTAAGATCCATGCCTCTGCCATTTCAGCTCATTATAATATGGAACCTCCTATTTTTTCACATCCACTGCTAAGACAGTACCTCAGAGGGGCAAGAAACATAAGACACCCAAGGAGAGCACCAATACCTACTTGGGACCTCAATTTTGTATTAGAAAATCTCACACTGCCTCCTTTTGAGCCAGCCAACACAGCTGATATAAAATTCTTATCATGGAAAACTGCTCTGCTCCTAGCAATAACTTCAGCAAAAAGAGTCTCAGAGTTACAGGCATTAATGGCAGTGGAACCTTTGATCATTTTTCAACAGGACAGGGTCTCTCTAAGGACAAACCCAACATTTATGCCAAAGGTGGTTTCCAGTGTGGCTCTTAACCAAACCATTCATTTGCCAACTTTCTATCCAAATCCCCAGAATAAAGGGGAGAGACTTCTGCACACTTTGGATATACACAGACAGCTATGATTCTACTTGGACAAAACAAAAGCTTTCAGAAAAACTGAGCAACTGTTTGTAGCTTATGCTGCAGGATCACAAGGAAAGCCTATCTCAAAGCAGACAATTTCAAAATGGATAGGACACTGCATTCGCTTCTGCTATGCACAACATGGCAAATCAGTGCCTAAGGGCATAAGGCCACATTCTACCAGAGCAGCAGCCTTTCTCAGAGGAGTACCAACCAAAGACATTTTAGAAGCTGCAACCTGGAGTTCAGTGCACACTTTCACCAAGCACTACCACTTACCTCTCTACTCTAAATCCAGAGCAGGCTTGCCACTGCAGTTCTGCAGGGCCTGGTAGCCTCTCCTAATCCTATTTAGGCCCAGCCACCCAACCTCAGCTTTGGGATTCAACCCAAGTGTAATGACTGCAACAATGAAACACGATGAACATAGTACAGTTGTGTAACTACCATAAATGTAGATGTTCGAGTGTATTCACTGTTGCAGTCCAGGTTACCCACTCACCATCCCCCTTTTCATTGCTGGGACCTTTCTGTACTTCTCAACTCTCTACAACCTATGTGATGTATTTGCTTGTAGATGAAGGAAATGATTATTTTACTACATGCATGTTTTTTGGCATAATTTTTTCCAGCCTTTCCTATTTGGGGGCACCTGACATCTGGGGCAAGAAAAACTGAAGAAAATGGCATCGGTTGCATCTTTTATACCCCTGGCACATTGATGTCAGGGAAGAGGCGACAGCAACCGACGCCGGACCTAGACTTTGGAACTCGGGCCGACTGCAGGTAGCCTGCCAGCAGGATAACCCAAGTGTAATGACTGCAACAGTGAATACACTCGAACATCTACATTTATGGTAGGTACACAACTGTACTTTTCTGTTATTTACATGAGTTCTAAAATGCTTTATATGTCCTCTACAAGAACCATGCAGGGTGTGATGGGAGTTACATCCATGACCATTCATGAGACATAGCTAGGAGGGCTTTAGAAACTTATTAACTGCCAAAATAACCATTTCTGTGATGGCTTCACAGCACAACGCAGACAAAGTGAACTAGGTTGTCAATGCATGTTGGTTATGCAAATATTTGGAAAAAGTGAGTTAAAAACATCCTGTTCTGCTTAGACTTGTATTTTTATTTTTACTTTTCTAGCGCCATTTGTCATCAGAATATGTTTTATGAGACCACAAAGACAAAGACAGTTTTATCAATGGATCCTTGGTGCACTACATGATCTACATAATAGAATCATGAACAATAAATTTGTAAATCTTTAAACAAAATAAAATGGATTGCTTTATTTGGATGCTAAAAGCAATTTGATGTCTTAATATACCATATAATTTTCTTACCAGTGATGTTTACATGTTGCCTGGACATAAGAAGCTATAAAAGTGTGTATGTCATTCATTATGACATTAGTTTATGATTTTCTATATATTCAGTTTTACCAATCTACGATTAAATTAGTAAAAGGACAATATTTTTGCTCTGCTATCTAAGAGTACTTCACTTATGAGATAAAGTTCTCCGGATAAATACTGAGAAATGGGATGAAAGGTACAGTGAATATAAAAAGTGAACACACCCCTGTTAAAATGGCGGGGTTTTGTGATATAAAAAAATGAGATCATTTTGAGATCAATGAGACTGAGTAAATGACCGGAAAAATCCTACTAGGACAGCTGAACTTTATTTGGGGTTAATCAGAGTCTCTTTAATTGATGGCAGGTGTGTACCCAAGAAGAGTGAATGTTGTAATTAAATCAAAAGGTGCTTAAACAAAGTATTAGTTTAAGGGTGTGCACACTTACGCAACCAGCTTGTTGTACATTTTTTATTTTTTATATATTTTCCCCTAGCAGATTTGTTTGTTTTTCAATTGAATTGTACAGGTTATAGGTCACATTAAAGGTGGGAAAAGTTTTGAAATTCTTTATTATGGTCTCACTTTTTATATCCACTGTATAAGCTAGAAAATGAGGGATTCTTTAAACATGGAATGCCACAATTATGCTCCAAATATGGGAAAAAGACAAGCTTGTTAAAAACTCCTTAGCACTGTTAAAATCAGGTCTCTTGCTACAGACAAACAGAGCTCAGTGCAGGATAATAAAAATCAGTAGCAGAGGCTTTTTAAAAAAAGTTAAAATACTTTGGTCTGCCACACTTGTAAACAGAAAGCGTGGCAGAATGAGGTGACTAGTGGCTTTTAAACCCATTCATTCCTCAAGGGAAACTTCATTTCTGCCTGCCCTTTGTTTGGACACAACTGCCTGCTGTCTTTTTGGCAGCATTAAGTTCATTTCCAGCTTTCAAAGGCTTTGAAAGTTAAACGATTTATGCTCATACATCTTCTCTGTAACATAGTAAATGCAGCAGATAAAACTCCATGCAGTACAAAGAATTATGACTGGGCCTCACCAATTATAACCTTTATTATATACTCTTGACATGGATGCCAAGACTCGTCTTTTCTCTTGACATTCATGTCTAAAACACATAAGTTGGTTATGAATGGACACCTGATGGTATTCCTCTTTATGTAAAACCCTGTTACAGAAGCCTTCAAATAAAATAGAGGTTGTGACTTCAAATGGTTCAATCATTTGTGATGAGATAAAGGATTTCCATTAAATCCAAACTTGCAATGCACCTTGCAGTGATAGAGTAGGGACAGGGGATACAGAGGTATACACACCTTCCTTTTTAGTATCAGAACCTGCTGTCTGGGGGTGCAGAGGCTCCTCCATCACACAAATAAGTCATTTCTTAGGCCAGGTGAATCATTACTTTGCAAATGTCTGTGCTCCCCCCACTGTTTTGTTAATATTTCTTCTGTTGACAACAAAAATAAATGTTGTGGCATATTTTAGCAGGCCAACAACATGTATTGATATAAGTGCATCATTTGCAGATGGAAGAAACTTCAAATAATTGGAATGGATCAAGTGAGTGAAGTGTGACATCTGCTTTTATTACAACTCAACAATCTATTTGATTACTGTAGTTTATACTACCATTCCAGTTATTCTTTCTGTTGCTAGAGGAAGCACAACATGTGGCAGGTACAAAACAATGGTGGCTGACAGGAGCAAAAAGCTGTCTAATAAAAATGAGTACACCTGAATCTTGATAACCCAAAACAGATTGTTTGGGAACCTATTTCATGCAGTCATGGAGGAACATGTAGAAGACAGAGAATGGTTATTGAAGAGGATATTAACCTTCAAAGTCATAGTGAAGGGAAATAATGACGGTAGAGCTAATAATCTAATAGAAAAATGCTGGAGAGCAAATTGTGACCCAAGACACAAATGCTGAAACAAAGCCAAACAAGGAAAAAACAGCACATAGTTATGTGCATATTTATCAGTGTTTGTACAGAAATAGTGCGCGTGCACACACACACACACACACACACACACACACACACACACACACACACACACACACACACACACACACACACACACACAGCTATAGCTATTTATCAGGGTCCTGTTCAGAAGACTGAAAGACTGAAAATTAAAATGTCTAAAACTCAAAATATCAAAAATGCAATTTGCCCCTTCTCCACTATTATGTAATTTTAGAGTTGGTATATATACAATTATCAGGGGGGTTGGGAGGCATACCCCCCACACGAGGAGTATAGGGGCTTCCCCCTGCATTAAAAATATTTTTGATATTTTGAGTTTTAGATATTTTGATTTTCAGTCTTTTGAACTTTCGATTGTCTGACATAGATCTATCTATCTATATATGTGTATATATGTATATATATATATATATATATATATATATGTGTATATATATATATATATATATATATGTATATGTGTATATATATATATATATATATATATATATATATATATATATATATATATATATATATATATATATATATGTATATGTGTATATATATATATATATATATATATATATATATATACATATACATACACACACACACACACACACACACACACACATATACATATATGCACATATGTACATACATGCACACACATATTCAAATTCCTCACATAAATGCATTATATATTGCATTTATTATTTTTCACTGAGCAAATCAATCAGAAGTTAAAGTTTATGACAACTTATGAAGTTATTACCCTGACTGCATAAAAGAACTGTTGTGTGCTGCAAGATTGTTCAAATTAAGGGGCACGCCTCATGTTGTGGAGGTGTGTAACTGAAAAAGTGTGTGGATAACACTTTCAGAAAAACATCCTTTGTCCTTGCACACCTCCAAGACACAAGTATGAAAGCAGCAGGATTCTTTTATTTTCTTTTTTTTTTGCATTTTTTTTGGTTAAAACTGCACAAAATACTAACTTGTTCAAAAGTTGTTATCATTTTTCTAACTATAACATAACTACTCATATCCAGGACTTGCAACTCGATATACTTGACTTACAAAAGTCAAGATGACTTTATTTGTTTGTATCTTTATCTTTATGCTCACCCAGTAAGTAAAGCTCTCCAAAGGACCTTTATCTCAACCCAAACACAATACAAAGAAACAAATTTACATAATACCATGTTAAAGTAAATGACAAAATGTTGCAGAAGGTATTATAAAGCAATCAAAATACATTAAGGAAGTATAATCAACTGAACAATAAAATGAGTAAATTTGAAAAAAAATATTATATTGCAGGACTTGTACTAAACATCAAAGATAATTTAGGTTGTATCTGCTTGTTAAGGAATTTTAGAGTCACAGGAACTATTCCCACCATCCAGAGTCCTTCTTGGCATCAGACGCACAGAACTGCATAGGGTTAAGAACCAAGGATGAAAAAGATCCTGCAATCTGTTTTTGTGTGTGCCAAACTGATTGTATCATACTTGACAGGGGCAGTTCTTTATGAATAAAGTTAACAGAAAATTATTTGTTAAGTGAACAGCAGTAGTCTTCTTCTTTCGGCTGCTCCCGTTAGGGGTCGCCACAGCAGATCAACTGTTTCCATTTTTTCCTGTCCTCTGCATCTTGCTCTATCACACCAACCACCTTCATGTCCTCTCTCACCACATCCATAAACCTTATCTTAGGCCTTCCTCTTTTCCTGTTACCTGGCAGCTTCATCCTTAGCATCTTTTTTCCAATATACTCTGCATCCCTTCTCAGCACATGCCCAAACCAATGTAATCTTGCCTCTCTGGCTTTAGGTTCATAGGTTCATAGGTTCATACTAGGCTATCTGCCCAAGGGCATTTATAAGCCTAGCCCATAGTTATGTGGCTTTCGCCACCCCTTTAGTTTGAATAAAAACTATGCCTATCATTTTTCTGTGCCTCTGTCAAGCAGTGACACTGAAGTAATCCCTGGGGTATATCTGCGATCTCCCATCCATTGGTCAAGATTCCTCTTGAACAAGGCCAGCGAGGTGCTCTGCCTCACATGTACCGGGATTTTGTTCCACAGCATAGGGAGTCTCTGGGTGATGAATCTGTCCCTCCAGCACGTTCTATTTATAACTGTGTCAAGGTTTAAGTCTCCGCCCTTGTGGTTCTGAGGGATCTAGATTTTTGAGGTGAAGCATATTCATCAAATCTGGGTTTGACATGGCCTTATATGTCAGGCACAGGTCACCTCTGAGCAAGCGGTATGAGACTGAATAAAGCTGGAGTTCTTTCAGTCGGGCAGCATAAGACATATTTTTGAGACCCTTTATCCTTTTGGTGAGGAACTTTTGGGGCCTTTCAAGCTGCATCAGGTGTCTGGTCAGATACATTCGAACGGGCATTGTACTCAATCATAGGTCTAATGAGTGATGAGTACAGGGGACGATGACCTCCCTTGATCTAGATGTGAATCCCTTCATGATCAGGTGGGCGATATAGAAGGTTTTCCTAACTACTTTAGCAACATGAGTGTCAAGCGAAGACTACTGTCAACTTGGGTCCCCAGATCCCTGATGACTTTTCTGTGCTCAGTGGATTGTCACCTATATGGTAGCTAGGGGTAACCTTGTTTTTCCCGCAGGGTATGACTATGCATTATTGGCGTTTAACTTCAGGCCATGGCTCTGGCACCAGTTATCCGTTTCTGTGAGGCCCTTCTGGAGGATATCTGTGTCAGATGTGTTTTCGACTATGGCGCCCAGTTTGCAGTCATCTGCAAACTTTGTCAGCCATAACCCTCCTGTGTTTGCTTGTACTTCAGAAAAGTAGATGCCGAACAAGAGTGGACCCAGGACTGAGCCCTGTGGGACACCACTTGTGACAGGCTTTGAGTCTGACATGGCTCCAGCAACTCTGACCCTGTGGGTTCTGTCGCTTAGCCAGTTTGCAACCCATCTTGTGATGTATGGGTTTACATTCAAGCTGATGAGTTTTTCGATGATACCTGAGTGGGTATTGTGTCGAAGGCCTTTGCCAGGGCGAGGTAGGCTGTATGGACTGCCTTCCCTCAGCAATGGCCTTGGTGACTGTCTCGAAAAAGTCAACCAAGTTTAAGAGGCAGGATCTGCCTTTGACAAAGCCAAACTGGGTTGGATCCAAAGTCTGCAAGTTCCCTATGTCTTTATTTATGAGTTCCATTATGATCCTCTCCATGGCTTTGCAGATAAGGCTTGTCAAGCTAATGGGGCGGTAATTTCCAGGGTCTGTGGAGGCACCGCCCTTATGAAGTGGGACCACAGTCGCCGTGCGCCACTCCTTGGGTACGTATCCTGAGGTGAGGCTAAGATTAAACAGCTGTCCTAACTGTGGGTTTAATTCCTCGTTGAGTTCATGAAGCACACAGCCGGGGACACCATCCGGTCCCATGGATGCTGTGCTTTTTGCCTTAGTGAGGGCAGTTCTCACCTGGGCGTTGGAGATGTTTGGGGGCTACAACCCTCTCGAATAGATATCCCTCCTTTTGGGGGAGGGGAGAAGTTTGCACTGAACCTGTCAGCCAGTATGTTAGCAATGTGTGTAGGTTCAGTAATTTTCACATCATTTTGAACTAATTCTGAGCATATCTGGGAGTTTCCTCCTAGGTTTCTAACATAGCTAAAGAAGGCCTTATGATTGTCTTTAGAGTCCTTGGCGATTTTTCTCTCAAAATTTGCCTTGGATGATTTTATGAGAGCTCTTAGTTTTTACTTATAATGATCAAAGGTGTCTTACCTTTCAAGGATTTTGCTCTATCTTGTAGTAGCTTCCTCCTTTTGTTGTAGAGCTTGTTTATGGCTGGGGTCCACCAGACTGGACGCTTGCCTTTGGTACAGAGAGTCTTAGTTTTGTTTGGGATTGCCTGATCCATGCAGTCCTGTAGGTGCTGGTAGAAGGCATTTGTAAGTGATTCAGCGGTTTGAGTAATGTTTACCACTGGCTCAGGGGCCTTAAAGGAGACCACACTAGTTTTTAGAAGTGTGAAATCGGCTTTTGAGAAGTTTTTCACTGTGGTCTTTTTGTTTCAGGTGGGGCGGGATGAGGACCTCCAGCGAGATTAGTTTATGATCTGATCTCACCAGTGAGGGGTATACTTCCGGTGTTGAACATTTTGATCCCATGTTCGTGATGATGAGATCAAGTATGTTTTCACCTCTTGTGGGGATGGTGACTAGTTGTTCCATGGCATTTGAGTTTATGAACTCCAGGAATCTTTGGGTTAGAGTGTTCGGGCTTGAGTAGTGTTCCCAGTCTATATTAGGGTAGTTGAAGTCACCTAGTATGATGGTGTTTGGAGATACATTTATCCCTCCAATGTTTTCAGGAAGGCCATGTGAGGTTCCTGAGTTTGAGAGGGTGGCCTGTAACATGCTACAAATTGCAGAGCAGTCTTGCCTATGGTTAATTGCACCTGGATGGTCTCAGATGCATCGTGCGTTGCCACCAACCTTGAGGTGTGGGTGTCCTTTATGAATATGGACACCCCTCCTTTCTTGGTGTTGTCCGGATTTTGGGGCGGAACGTATGATATGAGGTGAAACCTGTTAGTGCTGGGGTGCTCTCAGGAGCCTTGAACCAGGTTTCTGTCACAGCACAGACATCAATGTTCTCCATATTGAGAAGGGCCTCGAGTGCGTGCATCTTGAGATTGAGACTTCTGGCATTGAGCAGCATTACCCTTAGTTTTTTCCTTTTGGTGTTCTAGGGTGGTAGGTTTAGAATTTGAGCCTTGCCTAAAAAGGCACTATGGGGTGGCAAGAGCCTTTGCCAATATCCGGAAGCCCAGGGTGACAGGTGCAAGCCGTCCCTTGAAGCAGCGTGGCTTGTCCAGCATGTCATCCCAGGCAGACAGACATTGGATCCCCTTTGAATGACACCAGAATTTAAGCCAATTATTAAAGCTGATCATCTTATCACTGTATTGTGGCATCATTCTAGGTGAAGGTAGGATACTGCTCAAGGTCAGGGTCATACCTGCCTGGGCTACATAATCAGAGAGCTCCTCGGCGTCCCTTTTCATGTAGTCCAAGGAGGTACGTCTCAGGTCGTTGACACCAGCGTGGACAATGACTGAGTCGTGCTTGTACCTGCTGTTGAGAGACCTGAGTGCTTGCGTTATGTGGCGGATTCTAGCGCCCGACAGGCAGCTTACTGTGACCTTCTCCTTACTCAGTCTGGTGAGCGGGACGTCAGTGTGTCTGACTATGGAATCACCAATGACAAGTGTGTCTGGCATTTTGTTTGGCCTTAAGGGCTGTGACTGTTTGACACTCTGACTGTGTGGTCTATGTGTTGCATGTGTTGGGTCGTGAGGTGGTATTTGTTTGGGTGTCTGCTTTGGTGGCCTCTGCTGTTTTGGTAAATTTTGACCAGAGCCTCCGAGTATGTCTTTGTGTGAGTATGTGTATGATTTGAAGTTGTGATGGTACCATGTGTGACTGGGTATGTATTGTGTGTGGTTGCCTTCTCCTCCTGTCTGGTCTTGCCAGTCCTATGTTGAGAGAGCTCAGCCTCCAGTTTGGCCGTATAGTTGCATCTCTCGCATGTATTTGTGTTTTGTGGGAGAAGGAGAGGATTGTTCAGGTACATGAGGCAATTGTAACATTGCCTCAATATTCCCAGGTTCACCAGTTGAGCTGGAGAGGACACTAGCAACTGATCCCTCGACATACTAGAAGTAGTAGATAAAGAACTTTCAAAGGACTCCGGGGGAAGTGGGTTTTGGGCTGGTGGTCTAGAAGTAGTAGATAAAGAACTTTCAAAGGACTCCGGGGGAAGTGGGTTTTGGGCTGGTTGTCTCCAAACCTTCCAACCTGGGCTGACCCTCTAATATACGTATTGCTAATCCTGTCCATCCTCATCACACCCAGTGCAAATCTTAATATCTTCAGCTCTGCCACGTCAAGCTCTGACTCCTGGCTTTTTGTCAGTGCCACTGTCTCCAACCCATGTAACATAGCTGGTCTCACTACCCTCTTGTAGACCTTCCCTTTCACTCTTACTGTACTCGTCTGTCACAAATCACTGCTGACACTCTTCTCCACCCACTCCATCCTGCATGTACTCTCTTCTTCGCCTCTCTTCCACACTCACCATTACTCTGAACTGTTGATCCCAAGTACTTAAACTCATCCACATTCACCACCTCTTCTCTCTGCATCCTCACCATTCCTCTATCCTCCCTCTCATTCACACACATATATTCTATCTTAGTCCTGCTGACCTTCATTCCTATTCTCTCTAGAGCATATCTCCACCTCTCCATTGTCTCCTCCACCTGTTCCCTACTCTCACTACACATCACAATGTCATCTGCAAACATCATAGTCCACGGGGACTCCTGTCTGATCTCATCTGTCAACCTGTCCATCACCATTGCAAATAAGAAAGGGCTCAGAGATGATCCTTGATGTAATCCCACCTCCACCTTAAATGCATCTGTCAGTCCCACCGCAGACCTCACTGCTGTCACACTACCCTTGTACATATCCTGTACCACTCTTATATACTTCTCTGGCACTCCCAACTTCCTCATACAATACCACAACTCCTCTCTAGGCACCCTGTCATATGCTTTCTCTAAATCCACAAAGACACAATGCAACTCCTTCTGACCTTCTCTGTACTTCTCCATCAACACTCTCAGAGCAAACATTGCATCTGTAGTGCTCTTTCCTGGCATGAAACCATACTGCTGATCACTAATCATCACCTCCCTTCTTAACCTAGCTTCCACTACTCTTTCCCATAACTTCATGCTGTGACTGATCAGTTTAATCCCTCTGTAGTTACTACAGCTCTGCACATCACCCTTATTCTTAAAAATCGGTACCAAAACACTTTTTCTCCATTCCTCAGGCATCCTCTCACTTTCCAAGATTTCATTAAATAATCAGGTTAAAAACTCCGCTGTCATTTCACCTAAACACCTCCATGCTTCCACAGGTATGTCATCTGGACCAACAGCCTTTCCGTTCTTCATCCTCTTCATAGCTATCCTTACTTCCTCCTTGCTAATCCACTGCACTTCATGATTCACTATCCGCACATCATCCAACCTTCTCTCCCTCTCATTCTCTTCATTCATCAACCCCTCAAAGTACTCTTTCCATCTGCTCAACACACTCTCCTCGCTTGAGAGTACGTTTCCCTCATTATCCTTTATCACCCTTACCTGCTGCACATCTTTACTAGCTTGATCCCTCTGTCTAGCCAATCGGTACAAGTCCTTTTCTCACTCCCTAGTGTCCAACCTTTTATACAACTGTTCATATGCCTTATCCTTAGCCTTCGCCACCTCTCTCTTTGCCATGCACCTCATCTCCTTATACTCTTGTCTACTTTCTTCATCTCTTTGACAATCCCACTTCTTCTTCACCAACCTCTTTCTCTGTATACTCTCCTGTACTTCTTCATTCCACCACCAGGTCTCCTTGTCCTCCTTCCACTTTCCAGATGTCACATCAAGCACCTTTCTAGCCATCTCTCTTACTAGCTCTGCTGTAGTTACCCGGCTATTTGGTAACTCTTCACTGCCACCCAGTGCCTGTCTTAACTCTTCCCTGAACATCACCTCACAATTACCCTTTTTCAATTTCCACCATTTGATCCTTGGTGCTACCCTCACACTCATCCTCTCTTTTTGATCACCAATGTCATCCTACAAACCACCATCCTATGCTGCCTAACTACACTTTCCCCTGCCACCACTTTACAGTCTCCAATCTCCTTCAGACTGGCCCTTCTACATAAGATATAATCCACCTGTGTGCATCTTCCTCCACTCTTGTATGTCACCCTATGCTCCTCCCTCTTGTTAAAATACATATTCATCACAGCCATGTCCATCCTTTTTGCAAAATCCACTACCATCTGACCTTCTGCATTCCTTTATTTAACACCATACCTACCCATCACTTCAAAACTATATTCTGTAGTGCAACTACATCATTTTCTTTTACAGAATGCTCTTGTTCCCCTTTCAAGATGGAAAAAGCTCTTTCATTGGCATTATGATAAGGGAAGTGCTACATAAATAATATCACTTGATTGATTGGCTGGTTGGTTGGTCAGCTGGTCAGTTGGGTGATTTCGACTTGAGTACTGATATGAATGAGACTTACTTTGACATTATTAAAATTTGGGTGTTAACGTGGGGAAAATACTGCTAGACAAAAGAACATAAAATATTGCGGCGAAAGGAATTTACTCACATGAAAAGTAGAGACCAGAAGGGTGCCATGAAGGTCCGTATGGGAATGGATCCCTGTTAAGGTCTTTATACATGGAATTACAGAGTGCCTGGAATGAAAAGTATGTTTTTTTCCTAGTGACACACTGCTAAACAATGAAAATAATGTATCTCAAGAGAAAAAAGCTCTGGGAAATGAATGCTTAGCTGAAGGGATAGCAGTATAGCTCCAAACATAAAGGGATTTGTGAGTGGTCATAAAACAATCACCTAAAAGGAAGTAGATACTATACGATAGTAGAAAGAAGTGTTGACATTACTTGGAGACATAGGAAAGACATCATTAGAAGAAAACTGTTATTGCTATTATTCTGTTTAGACAACTGATAAGGCCCATATGAAGATAATGTATGCAGTTTTAGAGGCCTTAGTTTTAAAAGGATTTAGACAAAAGAGACAGTTCTGATAAATGCACCATAAATTAACTGTATTCTTTATCAGCAGCCATAGAAGGATGGGACAGTAGAATTTAACATGCACAGTCATAAAGAAAAAAAATGCAAACATGATATGATATGACAGAAAAATGTATAAAATATTGCGGTGAAAGGAATTTACTCACATGAAAAGTAGAGACCAGAAGGGTGCCATGAAGGTCCGTATGGGAATGGATCCCTGTTAAGGTCTTTATACATGGAATTCAGAAATGAGCATGCTGATTGGACAGCCCAATCAGCATGTCCATTGTAAATCAAGCATATATCAACAGACTAAAGTCCATTCTCTGAAGTACCATTGAGCAGCCAGAATTTTTACTGGAACTTGTTGAGGGACAGAAAAATGAAGTATGTTCTCAAAAATAAAGAAACAGAAATGTACCTGATTTTCCTTCTATTTCTGCACTGTCCCTTATAAAATCTTGACAGAAAAAAAACAGTAATGTAGATTCTGTTTTCTCCATTGCTTTTACTGTATTAAATTGATGTACTGCGCAGGCATGGGGATGCAGGTTCTATACACATGCGCAGGACATCTACAAACAAGACAGAGCACAGAGGAACACTTCAGTTCCCTTGTCCTTATACAAAAACATTATTTAAGAAAGGTAATAGTAGCAATAATCCACTCCTGGGTGTGGGTATTTTAGGACTTAACCGCAGCTGGATTTCTTTAATCAAATCATGCCAACCATGGGTAAATCCTGATATACCCACACCCAGAAGTGGATTATTGCTTAAGTATGTTACTGGAATCCAATATGTAAATACAGGTACCAGCTTTTGAAAATAAATACCTATTATAACAACAAAAGCCACATACTGAAAATATAAGGGGATAGTACAGTGAAATATGAGATTTTTTTTTTTCACAGAATGGGTAATGGATGTTTGGAAAAGTCTCCCTAAACACACAGTATACAGAAATCTAGAAAGGGACTGCAAAAATGCATTAGATGAAATTAAGGCAATTCTTACATACAAGTAAGGCAGAATGTGCTTCTGATTAAACAGAATCTGCAGCATTCACAATAACCAAGGAAGATGTGAGACTAAGTGGTTTAGGCATTCCTCCTCCTACATCATAATCTAAGAAAGTCTGCATTTCTAAATAATTATACTGAAATGCTAGAACAGCATAAGTCAAAACTTTAAGCAGAACACAAACATTTCACTTAATTTTTACATAGTTCTTCTTCAGTAAACGTTCTTTTACAAAATAAATGTATTTGCAAAAGTAGCCTCAGAAAAGGGTATATTTGAATTTTAAATACCAGGAAATTAATTAAACTGATGTATAACACAGGAAGTTCAAATGCTCGGCAGTTGATTGTACCACAGCAACTCACGTAAATCCACGCTGTACAGATAAAAAAACTTTTCCACAGCTATAATGGACCGTTTATTTGAGAACTTGCGAACAGCAATACACCATAAAAATGAGCAGTAAATCTTCACATCCACTGAACATCCACCAAAACACTAAAACAATACATTGAACAACGAATTTAAAACAGTGGTGAAAAATAAAGACAAAGAAAAAAACATTTCTAAGGGGTGTCACATGTCTATCATTTCTAAAACAGTGGAATGCAAATGACAGGATTCAAGCCCTACCAAAAGTTGTGAGAAAAGAAAATGGAACCTAAACATCTTGACCCCTCCACCCATAGTCAGCCTTAGGCATAGGCCAACTAGTTGGCCGCCTAGGGTGCCAGTCTAGCAGGGGCACTTTTCCAGTAAAGTGGATGGTGTAAATAGACCAGGATGGGGTCACCAAGTGGTGGGGGGGTGCTATGGAGCCCTTTTGCCTAAGGCAGCACTTGACCTAAGGTCAACCCTGCCACCCTTCTTTGTCAGACATGCAAGATGAAGCAGTGATGTTGAGTGTTCAGTACTAAGCATTGCTGACTGCGTATGAAACGTTCCTTTGCACCACAGCCTAATGCAGGGGAATATGGCTACATCATATAAACTTGCTACAGGCAATAATGTGAATCAGGAGTGTAGTCAGGATTTTGCAGATACCACTTGCCAGGCCATAATCCGATACAAGGTGTAGCTACCCCCCTCCCCTCCTACCAGACAATGCATATTTCTGGAGGTCATACATTCCTTTTATTACAGATAATTTTGCCATATAATTCATTTTGTAATTAAAAATGGATGGCATGGTTCTAAATGGGCAATCACAGCTCAGTCAATATCTCAAAAAATGTAATTAAATAAAGAAAGCTTTAATAGCACATGCAGTTGAGTTTGCCTGGTTGCACCCATTGTGAGAATTAATAAACACAACATCCATGCAGTTAATATTAAAGTTTGGTTAACAAGCTATAAGGCATTATTTCCTGACTTATCCACTACAGAGAAATAAGGAAGAAAATAAGTAATAATCTGGAAAGGGGAAAATGCTTAAATGACAAACATTTCCTAGGAACTTCATAACACACTGGAGAAACCAACACAGTTTCCTAATCAGACAACTGACAGGTTGGAGATGTGCAGCTGAAAACATGGTTTAAGCTGCTATGTAGCTTGGCATGACCTCAATTAGCAGCTTCAAGGCAATAACATCTTAGAAAATGAATGTCAGACAAGCATTTTTGTGAGCCTGTGTAGCCAGCATGGTGTCAGAAAATCAGTATGTTTACAATAGCATGCACTTGACAGAGCTCTGCTTTTGACTTTTTTATGATTTATTAATTTATTACTGATTTTCTTCTGACTGAAACGATTCTAGCTTTAGAAGCAGTCAAGGATTATAATACAGAAAATGAGAACAAAGTTTCACTTCGGTACAAGAACATAAAAGGGTACGTTATTACATTTACTAAGGTATTGTTAGCAGCAATGTATTAGTTCTACTACTACAGAAATAGAATAGCAATGAGAATAAAAGGAAGTGATAAGAGGCTTAAAAATACGTGGACCAATCAGTGCTGCACATCAATAATGTAACTGTACAAAGAAATCAGGTTCCAAAATGAAGTGAAACTGAGAAATTCTGAACTTCTCTACTTAAGAAGTAGATAAGACCCTGCCTTTCTGTGCAAGATTAAGCAAAACTGCCATGTCTTTAAGTTTGTGCAAAATAAAAAAAAAAAATAAAATAAAATGCTTCTACAGCCATGCTGAATCCATTCTGAAGTCTGGCTGAGGTGTCTTCTTTGTGGAATCTGCATGTCATCACTGTATGAGTTTTTAAAAAGCTGTCTAATTTAATTCACCATCTCAAAAATATGCTAGTAGTGCAATGGTGAGCTGTCAAATACCCACAGATGTGGGCACTGTGTGCATGTGAGAGTGTGTGCATTTTATGATGGGCTGGTGTACCATTCTGGGATAGTTCTAAGCCTCATAATAACTGCTTATTGGAGTAGGCTACAGCTCCCTTAACCTTGAGTAAGATGAAATAGGTAAGAATGTTTTGTATGACTCAGTCATATGATGTGTTTGATATTACAGCTAATCAAAACGTACCAACACAAGGATCAATGGTTCTGACTCGCAGCTAATCAAAACCTGCCAGCATAATGGCTCAATGGTTTGGACTCGCAGTTTTGGGGTTCGGTCAAGACCACTAGTCACTGCCTGCATGGTCCCCATGGTGTGTATATGTGTGTGTGAACATACTTGCATGCATAACTAACAAGCCAAGAAGACAACTCAAGAAAAAAGCACAGTTGCAGACTGGATGTAGGAAAAAATATGCAATTTAATTGAGCACATTTGTCAATATTACAGTGACTTCTTCAGAATAACCAAGTCAAGCACAATCACATCTTAAATACATAATATTAACTGGTGTAATTAAACACTTGATGGTAACATCACAAATTAAATTTAAAATTCAAAATTTAAAAAGACAGACTCCCTAAAATGCCATATACAAAAACTTCTGGTTGTAAGTAAATAAATGCATGACAGCCACATAATATCAAATGTGCATAAGTATCAGACAATCTAAATACTAACTATCAATGCATAACATAAACATAATTATATGTATATATGTACAGATAAAAACTAAATACATAATTGTAATCAAACTATTACTGTATCTTTGTTTTGGATAATAATACTATAAATGAAAATCTGCTTTTAATTTCAAGAAACTTGTGAGGGAAACAACCTCATTCAAACCTGGGGTAGTAGTGGCATTTACCCTCAACTGCCATAACAACTCTTTAAATTCAAGCAACAAATCAATGGGGCCACCCCTTTCATCCCCTGTAAGTTGTTCCAGTATGGCAAACTTAAACTGATGCCCTGGGTAACTGTTGATGTGTTTTGCAAGTGCATTATTTAAGTTACATTTCCCAATGTCATACATATGCTGGTATGCATGTGTTCTGAATGTATTCTTTGTCTTTCCTATATAAAAACTTGAACACATCTGGCATACACCAGCATATACTCCATTCTTTGTACTACAATTATATTTCTGGTGAAACCTAACCCATCCATAGGTTCATAGGTTCATAGGTTCATACTAGGCTATCTGCTCTAGGGCATTTATAAGCCTAGCCAGAGTATGTTTGGCTTTCGCCACCCATTTTAAATTAATTTTGCTATGCCCTTTTTCGAGGTTAGTATACTGTGCCTCTGTCTAACAGTGACACAGAAGTGATACCCGGGGTAAACCTATGATCTCCCATCCACTCATCAAGATTCCTCTTGAAGAGAGTCAATGAGGGACTCTGCCTAACCTGGACTGGGATTTTATTCCATAGTGAAGGGAGCCTCTGGGTTATGAATCTGTCCCTCCAGCATGTCCTATTTATTTCAGTGCTGAGGTTCAAGTCTCTCGAGCGTAGCTCGATGGGATTTGGATTTTTGAGGTGCAGCATGTCCCTTAATTCGGGTTGGACATGGCCTTATATGTCAGGCACAGGTCACCTCTGAGCAGGCGGTATGCCACTGAGTAGAGCTGGAGTTTCTTTAACCGGGCAGCATATGGCATCTGTTTGAGCCCTTTGATCCTCTTGGTGAGGTACTTTTGGGGTCTTTCCAGTTGCTGCAGGTGTTTGGTAAGGTACATCCCAAAAGGGGCATTGTACTCGATTATGGGCCTGATGAGGGATGAGTAAAGAGGCACGATGACCTCTCCTAATCTAGATGTGAATCCCTTCATGATTAGGTGGGCTATATAAAATGTTTTTCTAACCACTTTGGCCATGTGGTTGTCAAATGAGAGATTGCTATCAACTTGGGTCCCCAGGTCCCTAATTACTTCTTCTGTACTTAATGGATTACCACCTATGTGGTAATTTGTGGGCACTTTGTTTTTGCCAAAGGGGATGACTATACACTTTTGGCGTTAGCTTGAGGCCATGGCTCTGGCACCAGTTGTCTGTTTCTATGAGGCCCTTTTGGAGGATGCTTGTGTCGGCTGGAGAGTCGATTATGGCGCCCAGTTTGCAGTCATCTGCGAACTTGGTCAGCCACAGTCCTTCCATGTTGGCCTGTACCTCCGAAAAATATATACCAAACAAGAGAGGTCCCAGGACTGAGCCTTGTGGGACGCCACTTGTAACTGGTTTGGAGTCTGACATGGCTCCAGCAATTCTAACCATGTGGGTTCTGTCCTTGAGCCAGTTTGCAACCCATCAAGTGACATAGGGGTTTATATTTAAACTGTTGAGCTTATCTATAATGCCTGAGAGGGGTATTGTATCGAAGGCTTTTGCGAGGTCCAGATAGGCTGTGTGGACCACCTTCCCTTCGTCAATGGCCTTGGTGACTGTTTCAAAGAAGTCAACCAGGTTTAAGAGGCAGGATCTGCCCTTAACAAAGCCAAACTGGGTAGGATCCAGTGTCTGTAGGTCCCCAATATCTTTATTTATGAGGTCCATGATGATCCTTTCCATAGCTTTGCAGACCAAGCTAGTCAGGCTTATGGGGCGATAGTTTCCAGGGTCCATTGAGGCACCACCTTTGTGGAGAGGGACCACTGTTGCTGTACGCCACTCTTTGGGTACATATCCTGTAGTAAGGCTGAGATTGAACAGTAGTTTTATCTTTGGGTTTAGCTCTTCTTGGAGTTCATGTAGGACGCAGCCTGGGACACCGTCTGGTCCCATTGATGCTGTGTTTTTTGCTTTGGAGAGGGCGGCTCTCACCTGAGCATCTGAGATGTCGGGGCAGCACTCTGCTGGGATAGATATTTGCCCTTTGGTGGGGGAGTTTGGACTGAACCTGTGAGGTAGGATGTTGGCAATGTCAGTGGGATCAGTGGATTTGATGTCATTTTGGACTAATTCTGAGCATATCTGGGAATTCCCACCCAGGTTCCTAACATAACTAAAGAAAGCCTTGTGATTATCTTTAGTGTCTTGTGCAATTTTTCTCGAAGCTGGCCTTTGACGATTTTATGAGTGCCCTTAGTTTTTGCTAATACTGATCAGAGATGCCTTCCCTTTTGGGATTTTGCTCTATCATGTAGTAGCTTCCTCCTTCTATTGTATAGTTTGTTTATGGCTGGGGTCCACCAGACAGGTCGTCTGCCTTTGGAGGATTGGGTCTTGGTTTTATTTGGGATTGCATGATCCATGCATTCCTGAAGGTGTTCATAGAATGCATTTATAAAGGATTCTGCGGTCTGGGCTGTATTTTCCACAGGCCCGGGGGCTTTGAAGGATTCCACCTCGGTTTTGAGGAGTGTGAAATTTGCTTTAGAGAAGTTTTTCACTGTGGTTTTCTGGGCAGGGGGTGGGGTCGGGATGTGAATATCCAGTGAGATCAGTTTATGGTCTGATCTTACCAGCGAGGGATACACTTCTGGTCTGGAGCATAGAGTCCCCATGTTGGTGATGATCAGGTCAAGTATGTTTTCCCTTCTTGTGGGAGTCGTAACAAGTTGTTCCATAGCATTTGAGTTTATGAATTCTAGGAACCTTTGGGCAAGGGTGTTGGAGCTAGAGTAATGCTCCCAATCTATGTTTGGGTAGTTGAAGTCGTCCAATATAATGGTGTTCGGAGAGACCTTCATATTTTCCAGTGTTCTCAGGAAGGCCGAGTGGGGTTCCTGGGTTTGGGAGGGTGGTCTGTAGCAGGCTATAAACTGGAAGGCAGTTTTACCCACTGTTAGTTGCACATGGATAGTCTCTATCCCTTTATAAAGACTTTGTCACCTTCTAGTATATATTTGCACTGAGTGCAATGCCCACACTTGGTCATCTTATCTAGACCACAGTTGTCATTCTGATTTTTGTTTCTTTCCAATAAATTTTTAAAGGTAGTATCCTTTTTATAGACTACTATAGGAACCTTACCTACTTTACTTTGCGTAATTTCATCACAGGCTAGAATGTACCAATTCTTAAAAATGATGTCCTTAACCAGGGGGAACTGTGGGGTGTACGTAAGAACCAAACCATGACTATAACATCCCTGGATGATCAGCTGTCAGTCCACCACTATCTCGTGGGGCACACAATCTGGAAATATCAAGTCCAAGCAATGAGTAGAAATGTCCTACTTTTCTCTTGTTTGTTACTTCTTCAAGTATAGGAGTCACAAATTCAACCGGATAACCTCTTTTTAATAACATACCCAATAAAACTTCCCTTTCCCTGAGATAGTCATCAAATTTACTTATCATGCAGGCAAGTCTAACCCCCTGACCCTTAACTAACGAATGCTTTTGGTGCAGGGGGTGCCCACTCTCGAAGTGCAAAAGGAAGTTCGAGTATGTAGGTTTTCTAAAGATGGTGCAGGAAAATGTGTGTTCACAATATTCTTTACAAATTTTGATATCCAAATAGTTGATAGAATCAGAGTGCGTGTCCAAAGTGAATTTCAAAAAGGAAGTACTGTTGTTGAGAAATAAAAGGAAGTCTGACAACTGATCAGCACTACCATCCCACAAAATAAGAATGTCATCCAGGTAACGTCCATAACATCTACAGTGTCCCATACCTTCTGAAACAAATACTGTAGACAGTTCCCACTGGGTCAGGACTACATTTGCAAAAATGGGTGCACATGCTGCCCCCATTGGAATGCCTGACACTTGCTTGAAAAGGTGACCCTCAAATATCAGGAAACCATTTTCTAATACTAGTTCCATGAGGGTCCTCAAAGTAAGTATTTTTGAGTGTGGGAATGTGGTATGTTGGCATAAAAAAATTGTAAAACATCTCTATACCCCCCTGGTGAGGTATGACATTTAACAAATCTTTAGCCTCTGGCTGAGGTGTCTTCTTTGTGGTATCTGCATGTCATCACTGTTAGAGTTTTTAAAAAGCTGTCTAATTTAATTCACCATCTCAAAAATATGCTAGTAGTGCAATGGTGAGCTGTAAAATACCCACAGGTGTGGGCACTGTGTACATGTGAGAGTGTGTGCGCGCATTTTATGATGGGCTGGTGTACCATTCTGGGATAGTTCTAAGCCTCATAATAACTGCTTACTGGAGTAGGCTACAGCTCCCTTAACCTTGAGTAGGATGAAATAGTTAAGAATGTTTTGCATGACTCAGTCATATGATGTGTTTGATATTACAGCTAATCAAAACGTACCAACACAAGGATCAATGGTTCTGACTTGCAGCTAATCAAAACTTACCAGCATAATGGCTCAATGGTTTGGACTCGCAGTTTTGGGGTTCAGTCAAGACCACTAGTCAATGCCTGCATGTCCCCATGGTGTGTATATGTGTGTGTGAACATACTTGCATGTGTGTGTGTGTGTGTGTGTGTGTGTGTGTGTGTGTGTGTGTGTGTGTGTGTGTGTGTGTGTGTGCGCACATATGTGCAGGCATGCACTCTTTTTTTGCAATAATTCCAGTTTCCTCACATCTTTCAAAAACACGATGTTCAATTGGCACCTCTAAATTGTTTATACATGTGCCACACTCATTCAATGTATATTGGGGCTAGCAAGGTTCTGTGAAGGGACATTTTACTTGTTCAATTAAACTAAAATTCCATATGATAAAATGATTTTTGGAGTACTTGTTTGTAAAAATAATTATTATTGTGAATCTATATACATATATTTTTTTATTTTGATGCAGAAACTTGATATAATAAACTTTTCATATATTGTTTTAATGTTTCACACTAATTACACCTGGAAACTTTCTGGAAATGCTTCAGTTCAGTCTCTTCCACTTAACAAATAAGTATGTCAGTATGTGCCATTATCTCAGCTGAACACGGACACACACACTGCCGTATTTATCAGTCTCTACACATAAAGAGTTTAATAAAGCAGCTGCACAGACAGAAATACATACTAACTCACCCCTTACTCCTGCAGGGGCTACCTGACAGTCTGAAATTTTCCTTAAAGTTGTACATTTCAGGCACTGGCTTTGTGGGAGACTGCAACCAGTTAATTTGATTATCTATTGCTCTCTCTGCCTAGTATTCATTATAAAGTGCCCCATAGATTCCACATTCCATTGCATGTACATCATTTCCATATTCATTAATAATATTGGCCTGGCTCCTCTTGTCTGTTCCTTTTTGTTCAGAATGCACCAGGCACAGCCCTATGTTTTCAGCTGTAGACTTGCTAGTGTTTGTTAACCTTTGTTCTCTGTTCCTCACTAAACATGGGCTGCTTAACAAGCCTGAAGCAAAAGTCACGCCTATCAGTAAATGAAAGCACACCTCCTATGCCCTCAATAGGCTAGGCCTTCATTGTCTCATGTTGTCACATATCCAAAGACTGTAGGTAATATTCAGTCAGTCCCCGTATCTTAGAGAGCAACAGCTCAAATGACAGGGAGTCATTTCTAAGCAGGCAGAGCTTGTTCAATGCTGTTTACGTGATTAGTCCTTTATTTACTTTACGACTTGCATACAGCAAGAAAATGATGCTCCAAGTGTGCTATGTATTTGTGCACCTGCTAGACCTGTTTTCCTTCAAAATTTTTTTCCATTTTATCTGGCATCTGCAGTTGTTGCTTGTAGTCTAGAGTAATACATTTGCACATACTATTTCTACCATCACACTTTTCAGAAAAATGTATCACAATGCCAAATTCACCTCCCTTTAAATTGAAATATTTAGCCTATTTGGGGGTTTGATAAGTAGCAAATCAAAGATGTTTATTTCTAAATGTGCTTTCTCATTCAGTTGTCAACATTCTGCAAAGCACAGTAATGGATTTAACTATGATCCACTCATCCACAACAACAAATGGATACCAAACTTGTTTGCTTTAATGTAAACAGGAGAAGGAATGGGCCATGTTCCCCACCTCGAAAAAGATGCAGAGCACAAGTTCATAATATCCAAAATGTAGTTTACCAGTAGAGAGAGCAGTCTGAAATGCCCAGAAGTGAACAGAAAGGTACTGAAGACAAAGAGCTGCTGCACGGATGTTTAAGACAAATTGGTGTTTTATATCTGAGGCTGCTGCTGCCTGTAGAACACTACACTAGAAGGCAACTGAATTTACCATTCCCTGTCCCCCAAATAATCCACCTATGCCTCAGGCTTCCTCTGGTTCCATCCAACATTTAATATGTCTAGTATCAGTGGCTGAAATCACTCTTTTTTGTATAAACAATCCATTTTCCAGAATCAGAATTATACCCATCCATTGGTGCTTGGGGGTTTGGCACTGCAGGGTTGCTTGTAGTACCCTGAAATAAGACGTACCATTGTGCTCCTTGCAGTGCTGGTTCACAAAGTAGTTACAGTCTTCAATGGAGATCACTATTTTCCTGTTCCCATCCTCAGTCCTTGTCAAGTTCAATCATATTTGTTGTCTTTACATTCCACTATTGTGAAAAGCATAATAGAAACCCAGCTTTTATAGTTTGCCAGCTGATTTGCTTAAAAAGTACAAACCATCTTAAACCATGGAAATTTGAAACTAACAACAATTTGTAGCAGGCCAGCACATTCCACTGAATGGTAAATAAATCCAGTATGGCAGCTTAAATGGGTTGTGCGTATTTTACCATAAGATTGCTTCAGATTTGAATCTAATGTGACCTCATTAGGGAGTTGCATATTCAACATTCTGTCCTAAAGTTTCTAGCTATTTCAGAATGAATTAAATTAAGCAACAAGCAAGCACAATAACATGCCTGCACCAATGACTTTTCAGTTTGTTGACTGCAGTGATATTTAAAAGTTTTCATTTCATAATCCCCAATGGTGCCATTAAATATACTTGCAACCAGAAAACAATTACAGTAATTCTCATTTAATTGTAAATTTGCAAATATTCAGTGTACAAATGATGTGGATTTGGATATCTACTAATTACATAATGTAAAATGTATTATCATCTACTCACTGAGGCTGACAATGTATTTGTGAAGAACTTTTTTATAATTACTCAAAGAGATGGGGATGTAACTGCAAATGAAACCTGACTGCAGTTTTTTTTTCTTAATGTGTCAGTGTGAAACACTAGCCATTTGTCTGGTTGCTTGGTCCACGGTCATAGCTGGGTTATTTGTTTTCTGTATCACTGAAACCAGTACATTTGCATTATACTGACAAAGTAAGAAAGGTGAAATTCCTCATTTTTCCTAATCCATGCTCCTTAATATTTTGTTGAAATTGTACCATTTTATGGAATGTTGTATGTATGTTTTGGGATGTTAGTCAAACATTCCCATCAACCAATACAAGAAAGATTAAATATGGTTTCAACAGCTGTTCTTATCCAAATCCATACTATTTACCCCACTAAAAAGAATATAAAACTGTTCTTTACCTTCTAAATGAAAACCCATTTAGAGGTTGCATGCAAAAGTGAAGGAAGCCATTACAACTGTCACAGCTTTGCATGTAGTAGGTGGATGGTTCGAATACCAAGACATGTTCATCTCCCTTAAAGAGATCCTCTGTTTGACAACTTTCTGACATGCCACCAAGTTATTAAACTGTATCCTGATTTCTTCTGTATTCACAGGCCATGGCATTTGTCAAATGTTCTTCCTTAATGTCAGACTGCTTGCATTGTATGGATTGCCTCTGCATAGTTTCAGTTATGCTAGCAGTCAGAAATTAGCTTTTATCATCCTCACAACAGCACTATTATTCCAAAAGACTTAAACATACCAGGAATATAGGGTTGGTCACTGGATAAGCCATTTCATTCTGTAGCTCTACCCTCCTTAGAAGGGGCTGGAATTTGTTTTCTGAAGTTATTTGTGCACACCTTATAGTGTAACTACTAAACACAACTCATTTCATTCCATAAGTTACAGTTTGTACATTTAAATTTCCTTCACATGCCATGGGTTGTCTAAACTTTGTGGGGATTACCAGATGTTATGCACTAACTGAAGTATGTCAACTCCCTACATTTATTTATGTATTCATCCTTTGTTGACTGGATTAGTCCCACTAGGCTAGTAGCTTGTTTTCAAGGGAGACTAGAGGTGGTATTTATACTGCTATAGGAAATTTGGCCAGGAAATTGGGGAAATTTCCCTACTCTTTTTGTAGGTTTTGTGGGATTTTTTTTCACATCCACCTGAGCTACCACCATCTCAAGAAGATGGGACTTCAGTTTAGTGTCTCATCTGAAGGACAGCACACTCAAAGAGTGTAGCACCCCCATATACTGCACTGCAGTGTCAGTAATCGATCTACCTGACATGAGAATAGAACCAACATCCTTCTTCACCAAAGGTGACAGTGCTACCTGTTGTGCCACTGACATTTTCATGTCTCAATGCCTGTAATGTTACTCTCTCATATACACTATTAATACTCATTACATCCTTAGTAATAAAAAGATTGTTTCACATTTTTTTCTCAGTTCCAAGATTATATTAATAAAGTTTTGAGATTTCTGACAGAAAACAAAAATACTTACTCTGAAAAAATAATGACAGAAAATGGCAAGTCTGTAGAATCAAATAAAAAATAAATAAATACACCACCTGGATCTCAGAATACATTAAAAACACAAGCAAAATTGAATCAAAATGGTAAGTGAGTTTGTCTCACGGGTATAGAGACTTCTTCAGACAATAAATACTTCTATTTAAATGGTAACAAAGGGATTAGGGTGGCATAATGGCTAAGTCATTTACCTCTCAGACACAAGGTACAACATTCAATTCTCACATTTGAAGGGAATTTGGCTAGTTTTAAAATGGCCTACAAGGGTAGCTAGCCTAGTACTCATCTATGAACCTTTGAACAGCAGATAGCAAACAGACAATTAAAATATATAGAAATGTACCTTTAATGCTTCATAAGGTGTTTCTTCAAATCTGCTTTAAAATTAACATATTAATTATGAGCAAGCAATAAGTTTAACCTGTCATTTATACTTTTTTTTCTTATTTTGTTTGTTAACTGGGTAAACTTATTTGGCGCATGTCTCTTGGCAAAGGCAACTGAGGAATACCACCTGGTTAAGTCACTTTAGGAGAGTCACACAAGAGGCAAATAGAGGAGTGAGGAATCAAACCCTATACCCCTGACTACAGGAAGTAACTCATTAACAAATCAGAGCTTTAGTTTCCTGTGCTAGCTGACAATGTTACATAGGGTAACAGTCATACAATCAACAGCACTTTCATTGGGTGGTGAGCAATGGAGGGGTGATGGACTAAAAAACTTTCCGACAGTGGAGTTTTCTTTTTTCTTCACTGTTGTGTGACCTCGGAGCAGTTATGTTAATGTTTAAGAGGCATGAAGGGTGTTCTCTCACATTGGGGGATGCAGAGGGCTTACATTCATACCTCTCAACCTCTTAGTTCAGGAAATCTGGACAAAGCTCAACAAAATGGGGGGACAAAGGCCAAAGAATAGGGACATATTTTAAATATTGCTCTTATAAACATAGAAAGTACTAGAGTGACAAGGTTTGCATTAACATACATTTTCTGAAAGATCAGAAGTCTGAAACTCAAATGTATGTCATTATTTAGTGATTTCAATCTTCAAATCATCACAGCAATTTTCCAGAAAACCACAAATTTTATGAGGAACAGACCAAACATATGAGCAAAAAATGTGGACATTCTGTGAAAATTTGGGCAGTTGAGAGGTATGCTTACATTCCAGCAAAAAAATGTTTCCTAGGTTTGGCAAAAGTTGTTTAATTCATTTGTTTTGATTGCTCAAAATTCAAATAAAGTGCTGTTGATTGATTGACATGTATCTGTGTTACAGTACTTACACTCAAACTGCTTCTTGAAGTCACCATTACCTCAAGTCTAAACCAACCTGATCTAATGCATAAAAAATGTATCTAGCAAAATAAGTGCACACCACAGAGTGTTTAAAAACAGGATTCTTTTCTTATTTCGTTTTTTAATAATATATGTATAAATTCTAACATTTGAACATCTAGATACTTGGCCAACTTAAAAAAGTGTAATATGGTGTGCTGCCTGCAGCGTAAATTAAATTGTTTGAGACAGAGTTAAAATAATTAGGGATATATATCTTATTTTTTGTATTATCACAATATAAAAGTGGCACATTAGCTATAAATCTACAGTATTTCAGTTCTCTAGTAACAAATTTAAGTGTAGGTGTGAAGAAAAGAGATATTGTCAGCTCATCTATCTGGTATTTTGTAAATAATTATATGTCACTTGTGAATATCAGCATGATTCATATAATATACTTGTGTTACAAATGTATTAGAACTGTATGTTATGTGTATATCAAACTTGTTTGCACAGATGTGTGTTGAAAAATGTATTTGCAAAATGCTTGTGTTTAAAATGGATTCACATTGTGCTTTACTGGAATACAAAGAAATGTACATGCACTGTTGTAACTGTTTAAAAGCATATATTTTAACAGTGGAAACCGGAACACAGGAAGTTAACTTCAGTCTAGCAAACTTCAGAAAAAAATAGCTGAAATTAAATTACTTTACAGCAGCTAGAGAGAGAGTGTCTGTGCCACGGAACTTTCTGTATCGCCTTGGAAGTGTTTTATTGTTTTATGACTTCCAGCATCTGACAAAGATCTGAGGAAAAGCCCTTGTCTATGTATTTTTACAGGTAGATGCTAAATGCTAACAGCTGCCATCAATGGTTGTTTTGGGCCTGGAGACTAGATGTCAGATGACAAGAAATTATGTCATTCTGCAAGCTAGCCCAGCAGTAATATTTTAATATATTAATTTGAGAAGTCTGTTAGAGAGACACAGCATTCTGTATTCTGTCTTGGATCTGACAACAACTAGAAGATCCATTCACCATGTTTGCCTTGCTCTAATTAAGTAAGTATACTAGGGAACAGTATAATTATCTTAGATATAGTCAGGAATATAGCAAAGCTTAGTTTAGACTTTTTTATTTATTTATTTATTTGTTTGTTTGAGACTGTCCTGCAATGTTGTTTTAAACATTTCCTATGATTTTGAACCCCACTGTCACTGTGAATATATACTGAGTATTTTCTTGTTCTTTTATTATTTATTATTAATTATTAATGTTGTGTCTTTCGGCTTTTCCCAGTTAGGGGTCACCACAGCAGAACTCCTGTCCACTAATGATTGGTAGTTGATTTTTACGTGCTGAGTTACCAGCCCTGACGCACAACCTTCAACGAAGGTACGCCCATTCACGCATGTCTCCACACAGAAGACACTCTAGTTGAGAATCGAACCAGACAGCGTCTTACTGTGAGGCGACAATGCTACCACAGCACCACCACCGCAGGGTATTATTTATTATTAATAAATATATTTAACCCTTTCATTGTGGCTGATCTTTGTAGAGATATATAAGTTTTGAGAGTACTTGCATATTTATTTGGTGACACTGTGTAGGCCACTCCTAATAGCCTTGCTTTTGGTCAAACTACCATTTGCATTAATAGTAACATTACACAGTAAGTTTGGACACCCTTTGTTAAGGGAGTTAAAGTAGTTGATAAGGAGTTGGCTAGTGACAGTGACGATTAACTTATAGTCTGGGCAAAAGGGGGCATGGCTAGTAAACTTTTGCCAGCCTTTCCCAGGATATGTGTGTGTGTGTGTGTGTGTGTGTGTGTGTGTGTGTGTGGGCATGTGTGTGTCTGTGTGTGCATGTGTGTGTATATAAATCAAACTTCAAAGAGTGTGTGTGTGTGTAAGCTACTTGGGCAGGGACACGAAGCACTGGTTGGACAGAGAGGGTGCTGGAGGTCTTGGCTTGGCCACTCAGCTGAGATCTCAGCTCTATTGTTGTGCCAGTGGGGAGTCTTATTGGGGATCTGGAGAAATAGGGAGAAACCAGCCCTGGACTGACTGTGGTCTCTGTGTGCTCTTAAGGGAAATTGCACTTGATGCAGAGAGCTGCATCTGGAAATACTGTGTGTCTACTTGTCATCCTCCCAATGTATGTCCCCCAGTGGTGAGGATTGAGGCTCCTTGACTACTGGTCCAGCGGAGGGTAGTCACAGTAGGTTTATTACCAACTTGCAATCTTATTTTAATTGTAAAGACTCCTTTGTGTGTACTATTTTCAAGATCAATTTTTATTCACTAGATCAAGTTGTTTTACATTTTAAAGATGGTGCCTTCCAGAAGGAGTGTGACTGATAGCTGAAACATTATGCTTTCTGTTACCACAGTCTCGGTGAACATGTTAATTTTAAAACAGCTTTCAACAGACTTATTCTAAGGTACTATCACATACATATTTAAGTGGTCAGTATAGTATCCACTGTTACTCCTTAAATGTATATATTTTATTTACTCTTGCAAATTATTCAGCAACTGTTGCTGGTGCACAGAAGCAGGTCTACATTGAAAGAATGCTGTCTTACAGTTGAGGGAAATAAAAGGCAGAGTGACCACTCTGCAGACATTAATATAAAGCTGATGCATTTACAGTTCTGATATAAGCTGTATGTTGAGCAAAATACAAACATTCCCAAAACAGTACTTGCAAACGTGTAACAATAAGGGGAAAATAATGACAGAAATTGTGCCAATAATGTGCATCCAGATAGAAATAATGTTTCTAATAATGCCATCTATAAAGCTTCCATGTGGAATATGGTGCACTATTTAGAGTTTAGACCTACTGAGCAGCGCAATAAATACCCAAACATCCGGACTTCACCAGATCGAATAAGACAGGACATACATCACATTTATATATGCTCCAAGTAATGAATCAATAAATTGAATAATGATAATTACAAATTTAAAAGAACAACCCCTGCCCAAAGAACTACACATTAAACCCACTATCCAAGCTTACTTCTTCTTCTTTCGGCTTTTCCCGGTTAGAGATCGCCACAGCGGATCACCTGTCCGCTCATGATTGGCAGTGGACTTTTACAGTGTCGAGTTGCCAGCCCGGCGCCCAACCTTCCACAGAAGGCACACACACGCACACACTCATGCCTAGGGCCAATTTAGAGTGTCCAATCTACCTACAGCATGTCTTTGGGATGTGGGAGGAAACCGGAGCACCCAGAGGAAACCCACACGACCACAGGGAGGACATGCAGACTCCGCACAGGAGGCACCCCAGCCGAGGATCGAACCGGCAAACCTCTTGCTGTGAGGCTGCAACGGTAACCTAATGGTCTTAAGAAAGTCCCAGAAATCTTTTAAAATTTGCTCCTGGTACATCCAAACCCTCTTAAGTTTATAGTCTAAAAACTCCTCCGATTATTTTGTGAAAAAAGGTAGTCCACAAAGACTTGGAGATAACATCTTCGATATAATTCTGCCATTCCCTTCAGCAGTCAGCACCAATTCAAAGCTCGGCCCCTTGGAACAATCACGTACCATCACTTCCTGGTTACCGAGAATTGTTGTCACAGGGGTAAGCATACCTCCTGAGATCAAAGACTGTGTGAGCAAATTAGCCAGTGCTGCAAGCTCACCCATGGCTCTCCACAGCTCACCAATATCATTTTTAGATAAAGATTCTCTGATTGAGAAACTAGACTGAGCCTCTGTTTCCTCCATACAAACAACCAGAAAAAATGAAGGGGAAGAAAAACAGCGCCAAAAAACTACGAGCAAACTCGAACACCACTAAACTGTTTGTTTAAGGTTACAAAAATGTTACTGATTTTTTTCTGAAGTTCTCTTTATTGATTAGTTATGGTAATCCTGGCATCAACATGGAAATTTTTAAGCTGGCCTTCCCTCTTCATTTTCTTACACTTATGACTTGTACAATATGTAAAGAAATGTTTGCTTTACAGATTACTTACATTCTTTCATATCAAAAGCAAGTGAGCAATCAGTGTTAAGTTTCATCTCAGTCCTTTTAATGCAGATTTTTTTTAACTATTTTTTTTTTTTTGGTTACCTTTTTTTAACTAAGTGTCTAGTTCTTCAGAAGCATACCATTTTTTTCTAACTTAAATTTATACTGATAAGTTATGTTATTTATCCATGTACCTATAACAAGATTTAAGTTTGCTGCAGTCCATACTCTTGGAATAATACATTGTACTCTACAGTTATTTTACTTATTTATATGCTACTACCAGCTGCTTAGCATACAAATCTTACTTTTTTTGTTAGCAGCTTTCACTGGCAAAGCAATACTTAAGGCATTTTAAAATGTTAGTTTATTGTCTGATAATAGTCTTTTTAGAATGCATTTTATTATCTCAGCCAAATCCCTTTCTCTCCAATTCTTGTTATGATAAAGATTGTAAATTCAATAACTATTACACTACTGTAACATACACTCTTTTAAACACATAACTACTAGCAGCCAATTTAGCAGCCTAAACTACTACTCCTTCTGTTCACCAATCAGTATTATAATTTTATAACTAATAGTAAACAGTTCAGTAACCCCAACAACCAATAATACGCTCCATTCATTCTCAATACAATCAGTATCAGTATCAGCAATCAAAAAACTAATCTGAAAACTAAAACCAACCATACTAGCTCCTGACAGCCTAGCAGCAGACTTCATCAAACTGTTGCAAAAGCCATTGTATATTCAATAGCAATCCTGATCTAATTTATAAAAGAATCCTGTGTCTCACCAGATTAAAAATCTTAAATCATCCCTCAACATAAGGAATAAACCTCATTATAGCTATCTAACTCCAGGTCCATTGCAATTATGTCCCCTCTGTCTAAGATTTTTGAGAAATGCAAACACCTGTCTAATAAAAAACAACCTACTGTTCTCAACACAGCTACAGTCCATGACTGCACTACTAACATTCTTACATACAGTTTACCAAAGATGCAGCCAAGGAAAATAGTCACCTCACTGTTTCTCTGATCTCTTTAAATCATTTGACACCGTATCACATGAACTACTACCTAAGTATCTTAAGGAGTTTAATTTCCACAACACATTAAAATAGTTCTTTAGCTACTTAATTCTCCTAAACCGATATTTGAAATGTGAAGATGGTCTCTCTTCCTTCTTATCCACAATTGTTAGACTACCTCAAATGTTCCATACTGATTCCTCTACTATTTAACAATGTTCAGCAATGCTTTGTTTATTTGTTTTGTTGACCTGGAAAGTCTGACTTGGCAGAGCTCATTTTCAGTGGAGACCTTGGGATAAAAGCTCCACCAGAGTACAGATAGTTACATTTCTCAGAAAAAAAACAAACAATTACAAGACAGGTCTATATGCAGTAAAGTATACACATCAACATTTATAATCAGAAATGTATGTTTTCACTACAGGTCTCAAACCTGATGATGAACATGAGCTTGACCAGGATAGGTAAGGTACTGTTTGAGCTGGATTTTCTAGCTTGGGCATTTGTTAGCCATTTTTACTTGTGTAGGGATGGTATTCCAGAGTTTGGAGATGTAACAGGAGTATAGGTAGTTCCTTGATGAATTATTTGCTTTATCAGTACTTAGTAGAAATTTATCACCAGAATGTAGGTCCCTTGTGGCATGGAGGACAATAGTTTATTTTTTTAAGGGAGAGCATTTTTCAAGATAATATATCACATGTCAAGTAGCTGGGTGTATGCTAGGTAGTTGTTAAGCTTTAGCCAGTTTAGCTGTTTTAAGGCTTGGCAGTGGTGAGTTCAGTGTGCAATGATGGTAGCAAATTAAGCTACTTTGGTTGTAACAGGAGGCTAGTTTGCATGTTATTGCAGAGCTTAGGTTTATAATGATAGGTAAGGCCTATAAGAGAGTTCGAAGCAAACAGGATGAGGCTAGGGTTTTTCTTGCTGTTTTTTTTTTTTTTTGTTCTTGACTCTGGTGGTAAGGGGTTGAAAGCTATAGGATTGGGATTAGCATTTCTTCCTTCCCTATCTCATTCTTCACCCTCTTTCTCTGGCAATGGCCCTTATTAAATTCTCAAATAACTTCTCCATCTCTCCTCCCTCTATCCCACCCACTTTACTTACCATATCCCCCCTCCACTCTCAACCTCCCTATTTTTCCAGCATGCTTCCACTGTTCTTACTCACCTGTTCTACAATATTTCATCTGTCTATTACTAAACTGCACTGATGACTTTCTCTAAGCTACCTATTTCCTAATTATGCTTCCACAAATACAACTTTAATCTACACTACAATTCAGCCTTCTAATAGGATGCCTGCCCTGTACTACACTAAACTCATATGCCATCCACTTATACTCACCCTAACAATCCCACCCACCCCTGAATTGCACATCTCCACTACTTCTGTATTACTGCTACTAATATTTACTAACATACACATTGCCACCTACTTGCCAGACCTTTTTGGCAAAAATATGTTTAACTCTCGGTCCTGTTTTAAACTCCTTACCTACTCGTTAAAATTTTCAACTATGTTTAATTAAGATGTTAACGCTTATACATGGAATTTTGGTCATTTGACATGCCACCTTTGCAGTAACCACCTGTGACATTTTATTTCAATGTCTTTATGTACATGGAGCATGTCTCCATAAATTGTAAATAAAGCTGACTCTCTAACTAATAGTTTTATGCTTATAGAAATGTGCACCTATGCTGCATTTGTTTTGCAACACTTTATTGTGTGTCTTATAAATGTGAAGCTTTTCTCCCCTGGCCTGCAATGAAAAGGGGCTTTTTCAGCCCAGTAGACAATCATGGTAATGAAATGCAAAATAAATAAAAAAATAAAATAAATGAATGTAACTTGATGTTCTTGTCATTCACTCAGTTTTAAGCAGTCATTACTATCTAGCTTTGCAAGAGTAATTTGGTAACGGACTACTTAACTGATACTTAATATGCACAGAGTATGTATGAACTATGTATCATTGCTGTGGCTGTCT
Organism: Protopterus annectens; assembly: GCF_019279795.1. Lineage (NCBI taxonomy): Eukaryota > Metazoa > Chordata > Ceratodontiformes > Protopteridae > Protopterus > Protopterus annectens. The sequence continues at coordinate 1,588,940,861 of NC_056739.1, read as the reverse complement.
GTGGAGGAAAATAATTATCTGCCTTATTATTTTGGCTTTGCATGCCTATTGCGATTAGTGTTAAGCAACATGGAATTTTGTAATGTGTGGCAACTGTTTCAAAAAGGTGAAATACATTTCGAATGCAAGATGGTTATTTTCTTTTGTCGCAATCCAACATCTGAATTGTACACAGAGGAGGTTATAACTTTGTTGGGGGTTGTCTGGATGAAAGTAACTTATCCTCTTGTCACTTGCTAAGTTTACAGTAATTTCACAAACAGATAAAATTCATCACAAAATACCCAGATCTTCAGAGCTTGTGGGGGAGATGGTGGCCCCCACAAACCAAGGCTAAGTGGATTTTCACACAGGCTTAGTAGTGGCCTCTGCCCTGCATCTCACCTAGTCTACAATTAGCGTTGTTCAGACTACACAGAAGATCACTGTAGATTATGTGGGGAGCTGGGCATTATGTCATTATTTCTTTAATTTTCATTCCAAACCTCAGAAGTCACGATCTTGTTTTGGGCTAGGGACACTGTGGTCATTATGTTTTTAACTTTCCTCACAAACTTCAGTGGGTTGCAAAGAAGGGGTCGCTAAGTTTGTACAAGAGCTGTGTACTATCTAAATGTAAGTTGGAATCATTACTGTATTTTTTTTTTTCACATTTAAACATCAGATGTATATACAGGTGGCTATCTTTTGGGGGCGGATAAAGAAGCATTCTGTTTATGCATGTCTGACAGCAAATATGTTCCATCTGTTTTTTTTTTTTTTAGTTTTGTTTTGTTCAAGTGTGACTGTCTTTTGCATATAGAGGTGAGAAGACACGCTGCACATGCATATAACAGTGACTTGAAATGTGATTACAATCACTTTTCCCCTTAATTTTCATCACAATTTAACACCAGACAGGCATATGTACTATTTTCAGATATAATTTATGTATCATCAAAAGCATTTGTCTTGCATGTTTATTGTGCACTGCTGTTTGGTTATCTTTGACCATTTAAGCTTTGGGTACAGATCATTTGTTCCTTGAAATAAAAAGTATGACTAAATTTCTTTCTTTATGTATAATTTTTGTTCAGGTCATCATTGAACCAAAAAGTGGGGAAAAAATCACTTCATAACTAGGGTTACCACCTGTCCACTTTGGGAGGGACAGTTCCACTTTGTGTAGCTGTGTCCTGCAAAAATAATTGAAAAAATGACAAATGTCCTGAGATTTTAGGACAAAATATTTTCTACATTTTCTTTAATAGTTGCATAAAACAGTTATTTTGTATCTGAAACACCTAAATGTTATAAGAAACAGAATAAGCAACTAAAATGCTACAAGAATAAGCTTTTATGTAGGCAAAAAAAGTGAAGTCCTTCCTTTGTACTCGCCGTGGGTATGTTTTGCCTTGCAAAATCTGACATTTCTACAAAAAATGTCCCACTTTGAGCATTTGAAAAGGTGGCAACCCTACTTCACAACAGATATAACCCCATGGCTTCTGTTGCCTAGCGGTTCGTAGACCCCCAGCTTAGTTTAGTTGTTACAACATACCTTTGGTTAGTTCAAGTGTGCTAAAAGAATTCAAGGTTATTATAATGTAGCGTTGGTCCGTTACAGTGGGCTGAAAGAATTCAGAGTTATTACAGTGTAGTCTGGGTCAGTTAATGAGTGTGCTGAACGGATTCAGGGAAAGCCAACGCTGAAACCAAGACTGTGGATTTCTTCCCTTCATCACGATTTTTATTCAGGTCATCACTGAATGAAAACAAAAGTTGAAAAGCAAGACTGCATTTCACGTGCTTTGTCTAGACTGCAGACAGTCACTAGATGTAAAGCGTGTTTAAAAAAAAATAGTCATGTACCCCAGAAAATGCATCCAGAAACCATCATGGCTTCTTCCAACCTCAGCTTAATACAGTTTTTTTCCCAACACATTTTTGTGAGAAAAAGGAAGATAAAACATCCCGACTACGTAGGGGTGTGGGTGGGGTGGCATTGAGCTCTTTCGCCTGGGCACCAGTTGACTCGAGGCCGGAACTGTTCCTGCTCAAAATCACAAAATGAAACGGTATTCATTCTTCTGTCAGGGACTATTCCCATTCATTTTACTCCTCCTGAGCTCTGCATGCCCGTACAGTACCAGCTCGTTCACTCTACATAACATTAATGCAAATGAATACTAGAAAATAAGGTCACTTGTTTTAGCCTTCTAAACACAGCACAACTATCAGCCGCAAGAGGCGCATTTTTCGTTCCATTACCTAGGTATTATTAAAAATCATGTACAAAGCTAGTTCGCATTTTGTCTCTATCAGTTCGGAAATCTATTACACTTAATTAAACTAGTTACTATGTTGTTTTGTTATTATACAGGTATAAACATTATGTTATAATTCACTCGTTACAAAAACACTACCATATGATATCATGCCCCGTTGGCAAAAGGCAGAGGAGGAGCAAGGCACATGTTTGGCGTAACCCAAATAAGAAGCAGTGCGGCTACTATGCGTATTATGGCTGCTCAAAATGGGAGGGGCGGTATAACCAGGAAGTTACAACAATCCTCACGGCAAAAGTGAATGTCTGACGGTTTTTTATCTTTTTATTAGGATGACAGGTTAGTGTAAATAAATCCTCAAGGGAATGTGTCGGGTTCTTCTTCCTCTTTACTTGTCTTATTTAGGTAGAAGTTTGACTAGAAAAAAAGTATACGTATGAGCGTTGACCTCAACACAAACTGCATACAAGTATTTGCCAGGTTGTCTTAGAGACCTTTTATTTTATTTATTTATCCTTTTATTTCATTATTTATTTATTTTTCATATGGCTGGTTATACGAGTCGATGATGAGTTTAAACAATGGCAGGTTTAATTTGAGGGAATAAAAAGCAGTTAACCAAAGTATCTGGGAGTACGGCTGTCACCCAAAAAAGTTTTAGGGGAAAGAAAACCATATTCTTATGTAAATATAACTTATTAGTTATATCTTAGTGACTTATGTGGTGTATGAAAGCCTGCACGTTTTGGCAAGGATGGCACAGCAGGCAGCAGCAGACACTGGGGTTACTGTTCATACAACTGTATAGGTATACACTCCATTAATACAAGTAGGATATTTCCATGACCATTACAGCCATTTCCTTTGAGCAAAAGGTTCTTGGTAATAAGAAATCAGTGACTGGGAAGGAAGGGTGCTATTATTTGCAATTCTCTCCACTGAAATAAGCAGAATATTGAAATGTGTAGTAGGTCCTTTAGATGTAAGCAGTGGGCAGCTTTGTATTTATTTGCCATTACAAACTAGTATACATGTAGAGCAGAACTAACATTTTCTATGTGGATATAGTTCCATTAGTCTCTCATATGTGTTTGGTTTAGGAGGAAACCGAGATCTAATGGATCCCTGTCCTGTTATATTGTGTTTAATAAATAGTGTGTTCAAAATGTGGAAAGCTTTGACTATTAAAAAATCATACTGCGTGCCTTTAAAAGTCATAGCAGAAGATCAGAAATGGGAGCAGTTTCTTATTTTTAATTATAGAGTATCTTCAGATGATAGATCACATATAATTAGTAATAGGGGGTATGTGCATGGTTTGATTCAGCTTATGATGTTAGGACATGTGCATTATAAAGCTTGGGCCTTTATGTTTTTTTGTTTTTTTTTTTTGCATTAATAAACCCTTTTTTGACAGTCTGGGCAGTTGGTATGTTGGGTCTTATCTAATGAAACTGCATTTCTTTTGCTAAATGAAATAAAAAAATGGTTAGTACTAAACTAAAATAGGTTATTGTAGCCTGTCTTCTGTTATTGTACTCTCGATTGGGTCTATGGAAGAAAGGTGTACTTTCTCTTGAGACAGCTGTTGTAATCTCCTGAGGCTGTACCTGACCTTTTCAACAGTACTGTATAGGCCATGCTGTAAATATACTGGCCTTTGACTTTCTTGGATTATCACAGATGGGGTAATGTTAATCATATTATGTCATTAAATGCTGATTTATTTGACCTTTTCTGAAAGGCTCCTTTAGCTCCACTACTTCAGAAAGTCTTAAACACTTTCACTCTTTTGTGTTTTATTACCGTTGCATTTTGATTTAGATTTACTCAGAATCTTAGCTTGAGGCAGTAAACGGCAGAATATCTGTAAACTACAGTATGATTAATAAAATCTGGAGATAAGAAAGCTTTTTGATGCAAAACTATCTTTTGTTTGCAGGCTTTGTGTTGTTGGAGTACAGTAGTTTTGAATCATTAACTGTTCCTTTTTGTGTAGTTTCCAGGTTGTAGGAGAAATGCAAAACACAGTAAGAACAAAAATGAAAGGATTATTTCTCTTTGAGGCCAGATTTCAGTTCATATCTATTTACGTCACTGGTTGTTTTATTGATGCTTTCATGTTGTACTGACTTTCATCTCCATTCCTGTAAGATGCTGAAGTGGTTGTTTTCTTTTGAGGCTGTACTTGTGCAGGACGTAGAGGAAATGTGCAAGGTCTGCGGTACAGCCTTGTCTGATACAAGCAGTTGAATGTTTTATTAGTTATGTAACATAGGAACAAACTAAGCAAGTGATCATGGGGACCATAAGATCCCTAGCCATATGCAGTTTTTGAGCAGACCCTTTTCAAGCAGTTAGTAATGCCCACCTTCCAAATTGAGAGGGCTGTATATGATTACCCTGTTGTAAATTTGTGTCTACCCATCCATTAATCAAGACTAGCCTTAAGGGTAGGCAAAGTGGAACTTTGTCTGATCTGTAGTAGTAACTTATGCCATAAGCTAGGAATACGTTGAGTTGGGAACCTATATCTCCAGCAAGTCATTGGTGTAGATTTAGATCCATAGTGTGAACGTTTGTAGAGTCACTGGTTTTGCAAAGAAATAGGTCAGATAGGAATGGGTCTTTCATTGTTCAAAAAGCAAGACACAGGTCACCTTGCATCAACCTGTAGGCTACTAAATGTAAGGAGAGTCATGCTAATCTACTGGGGTAGTTAAAAGATTTAAAACTTATAATTTTCTTGGTTTGAAATCTTTGGGACCTTTGCAGTTGAGCAGTATGTTTGGATTTGTACATACCAAAGGTGGCATTGTATTCAGTAATGCCTCTGATAAGGAAAAAGTACAGTGGGTATGGTGGTAGGATGTTAGAGATAGGACATCCTGACTGCGATCGAAACATGATGATCGAATGAGAAAAAGTACTGCCTGAAGAGGAGTACCATTTATAACACATGAGGTGGGATTAACTTTTCTGCCAAATTCTGTTATGCTGCACTGTTTTATGTAGTTTGAAATTGATTTTAATGCAACGGCTATGTGCATATTCTAGCCTTTGCTGGAGCTGTTTTGTATCCGTGGATGAGAGAATAACAGTCCACAGTTTGTAGTCATCAGCAAACTTAGTCATCCACTCTTCTGGAATATTGGTGTGGATGTCTGCAAAATAAATGCCAAACAGGAGAGGGCCTAGATTGGATCCCTGTGGCTTTCCACAAATTACAGTTTTACATTCGGAAAGGGAAACAGCAACTTTCACCACTTGGAAGCTATCAAATAGCAAATTTGAAATTCAGTGGGCAGTCTAGCATTTACATTAAGCTTATCTAATTTTTCAATAATAGCAGCATGGGGGATAGTGTTAAAAACTTTGGCCAGGTGAAGGTAAGTGGCCATGTCCACAACCCATGTAACCTTTTAAAAGAAGCTTACTAGGTTCAGAAACAGGACTTGCTAAGCTGTTTGGAATCTACATCACTTAGGTTGGTGATGTTTGCAGAAATGAGTTCTGATATTGTATGTTCCATGGCTTTGCATATAAAACTGGTGAGACTGATTGATTGTTCTGTAATTACCTGGGTCTGTAGAAGAGCCACCCTTGTGTATGAAAGCCCCTGTGGCTGTTCTGCAAACATCAGGAACAAACTCTGTAGTTAGGCTAGAGGCTCAGACAGTACATACTTGGCACTGATGAGAATGCAGCACAGTATATTGTCCATTATCATGGAAGTATTATTTTTAGCTTTTAACAGGGATGCCAGGACTTGTTTCAAAGTGATTTCAAGGGAAACGAAATTCTCAGGGACAGTGAAGGCAACAATATAGGTAGGCGGGGTAAAGTTGACACTAAATTGTCTGATAATATATTGGCTATATCCTTGGGATCAGAATGGATGATATTATTATGGATGCTTTCAGCTGGACATTATTCCTTAATTTTCTGACACTTTAAGAAAGGTTTGTAGTTTCCATTCAGATGTGAACCAATCTTAAGTTCATACTCTGATTTATATTTTCTAATAATGTTTTAAGTTCCTTTCTGGCATGTTTCAATGTAGTTTTGAGGTAGGGAAATGGGGATTCCTTGCAGCTTTTTATTATTTTCCTTCTTTTGTTGTACATTTTACTGAAGATTTCCAGGCCGTTTTAATCTTTATATGATGCAGTATCTTTACTTCTGCTGCCTGCTGTAATATTCATAGGTAAATACTCGTGTGGCATTCCCAAGTTATGTAAATAATCAGTAGTGGATTTCCTATTCAGCTATGTACAAAACTGAATTGAATGCATTATGGATGATTGTGGGATACAGCTGTCTCTTCTGACATGTTGATTTTGCACAGTTGATTAATTCCTGTAAATCCATGCAAGTTAAGAAGTCTACGTTAGTCCTGATGTCATGTATTTAAATATATTGCTTGTTAAAACAACTTTGTTAAATGAATTTTACAACATCTTGTCAATAACACTGTTCACTTTCCAGGTATGTTTTGGGACAGCTGAGGAAAAATGTATATTTCCACTGTATTTTTATCTTTTCTGCAGTATATCCCAGTGTCCTAATTGGTTAGCATTGTGTTGTAAATTATGTGCTTGAATGCCCTGTTGGGAGCTGCCATAATTTCATTTTACAGTGTAGTGCTTCTACCCTTATGGACTCTATGGACCTTTAAGATTATGATGATATTTAAAAAGTTTTGTTTTATAGTAGACACCATTGTAAATAGTTATTTTAGTTGTTGTTTATTATTGTTTTTTTAGGCATGTACATTTGTTTTATAATATTTGTATTAACATATATTAATGTTTTCTTAAAATTTTCAATAAAGACAATTGAGAAAAAAAAAGATTGATAGGCACAGCATTTTCTTTAATCCTGCTGACTAATAGTTGGAGAATTGGTTTCCTGCTTTGTTTGATTCTGCTAAGAAGGTTAATTGAGCTTTCTTAACAAGTTTTTAATTTTGTCAGTAGAACTCTTCAAAATTGCACTTTGAATTGGGTTTAAATTTCAGGCTTAACAGTTGATTTTGATGTTGTGCAGTCTTAGATTTTAGAGTTCAGGTCTCAGCCTGAGTACACTGAGAAGCTGGGAATCTGTGATAGACAACTCCTGCACTGAGATTCAGGCTATTAAACTTACCAGACTCAGATGTCTAATTGATTAGTTTTCTTAAGGCTGTAAATGCCTTAGATGAGGCTGCCTCTCCATACGTATAGCCACTCATTCATTAAGGCATATTAATATGATGTGGCAGATGCTGTGACAGGTGCTAAAAAGAAGTAACATGAGAATTTGCAGAAAGCTAGATAGTTTGAGGAGATGGGTCATGCAGTGAAAATTAATGGCAGTTCTTACATGGTTTTTCTCTTCTTTTATTTGACATTTGTTCTACTGACATTTGTTAACCGGGTTGGTCCAGCTGGGCCAGGGCCCATTTTCAGTGGAGACCCGAGGAGAAAAGCTCCAGAACAACAAATAACAGTCATGCAAAAATATAGAACAAATATAGAACAAATATAGAACAAATACACAATGGTAATAAATGTACAGTAATATAAAAGATGTGGTTCCAGACTAACATACAGTGGTCCAAAATATACAAGTTCACATGAGACGAAAAATATTAGATCCAATTAAATATATCAATGAATAAATAAGATAAATTCAGTAGTTAGGCTAGTAGAAAACAGAATCAAGCTAATAAAAAGCAACATTAGAGAAAACAGAAGAAGCAGAGTACCTTTAATTTGAGGAACAGAGAACCATAAAGAAAACATATTTTAGTAAGAGAAAGAGAAGAGAGATTACTTTTTAGTAGCTTATTAGGTGAGGAAGGCTATAGTTGTCAAGTGGGGGCTTGGCAGGGACAGGACCAGTTTTTTAGTAGATAATAATTTTTTTAGATAGGTGTTTTTGGGAGATAGTTCTTATATTGAGTGGGAGTGTGTTCCAGATCTGAGCTATAGGGACTTTCCAATGTTCTTTTTGGGTATGCAAATGTCAAGCCGGTACATTCAATTGTGTGAAGATGCCGAAGGGGGGAAGTAGTAAGCTAGTAATTTGGAAAGGGAGGGGCAGGAGGAGGGATTGTAGAGACTGGAGTGGGTGATAGTAATTGAGGAAGCAGTAGCTGATGTGAGAATTTGGGCCATTGAATTGTTTTAAAGGCATGGCAGTGATGAGATTTATAAGGAAGAGTTGCTTCAAATTTAGCAACTATGATGTAGGTTTGCTCAATTTTGGATAGAAGAGTAGCTTGAATATTAGTAAGGGGGGGGGGCAGCATACAGTAGAGAAGGTAGAAGAAAAGATTGAGCCAAATAGAGTCTGGATGAGGAAGCAAGGATTTTTTGATTTCTATAGAGAAGTACAAGTTTCTGGTGTTTTCTTTTTTTATACATTGTTGGATATGTAGGTCATACTTTAGTTCGTCTATAATGCTACGAAGTAGTTTGGTACTAGGTTCAGCTTTAATGGTAGCATTATTGAGGAAGGTGATAGTAAAGGAGGGTTTTTGCTGAGCCAGTGGTCTAGGAAAGAACGGCAGGAGTTTTTTTGGATTTTGAACCAGTTGTTATTCAAAGAGCCATGATTCAACAGATGAGAAGGTATCCTGAGTGAGTGATAACAGATCAGGAATAATATGGGCAGTGGGGATAAGTGTCGAGCCATCAGCATATTGCAGTAGTGTAGAGGTTTTACAAGCAGAGTGTAGTTTGTTGGTGAAAGGGCCTAGAATTGATCCTTGAGGAACCCCAGTGTTGACTGGAAGGAAGGGGAGAAAACAGTTTGCCAGCACACAGATTGTTGCCTATTGGAGGGGTAGCTGGAAAACCACTGAATGGAGGAGCTAGAAAGATTAAGATCTGAGAGTTTAGATAAAAGTTTGGAGTGACTGACAGTATAGAAGGCCATAGAGAGGTTGAAGAAAAGGCAGGAGATTAGCATATTATTGTCACAGGCTGCAGCTACAGATTGAGTGAATGAAAGAAGTGCAGTTGATGTGCTATGGTGGGGCCTGAAGCCGTGGTGGGTAGAGGTAAGCAGGTTATTGTCAAGCAGGTGTTTTTATTAATTGTGTATGCATTTTTCAAGAATTTTGGAGATGGGGGACAGGATGGCTAGAAGAATTAGTGGAGTTTCCACCCTTATGTAGTGAAATTGTAAAGAAAGATTTCCATAAATCAGGGACATAGGCTTCATTAATGGATCTATCATTATTGAGATGGAGTATGCAATAAATTCTGCAGCAACTTTGAGAAAGTAGGAAGGTAATTCATCAGTGGAGGGTGAGGAAGGTTTGAGTTTTGTCAAGAGAGATTTGATGTAGGAGGTAGATACTGGTTTGAAAAGGAAGGTTTTGGGAGGTATTTTAAGGGTGGATGGAGGGGAGGGGGTGTTGGTATTTTGAGCTAGTTTTTCGATTATTTCTATGGAGTACTTTGTTTAAGAGAGTGGCTATTTCTGTGGCAGCATTATGTGGAAAATAGTTAGGAGTAGAAGGGTTACCAGGATAAAGAAGATTGTTAACTGAGGTCCAGAATTGTTTAGCATTTTTGTATGGGTTAGACTGGGAGGTGCAGATTTTTTTTTATCTTTGTTAACAAGTGTCTTTGCAAGGTTCCTTAGCTCTTTGTATTTTTGGAGAAGGGGAGGAAATTTGTTATTGACCCAAGCTTTCCAGGTGTTGTCTCTTTTATGCATTATAGAGCGGGTATATTTAGTGAGCCAAGGGGCATGGTTAGATTTTATTCTTATTTTTCTGGCAGGTGCTAATGCATTGAGTAAATGCATAAATATGTGATTGAATAAATTAACTGCATCATTGAGAGGGAGGTGATGGAGGAAGGACCAGTTAATGCTGGATAGTTTAGAGTTAAATGTATCAAGGTTGAAACTGGAGAGTTTGCAACAATCTCTACAGAGGTGGTCTTTAAGTGGATGCTGGGAGAATCTGTGGATGTAGGTGGGGGAGTAGTCACTCATGGAGTTAGAAACTGTACTGGGATTATGATAAAAGTTGGGGTTTGAGGTGAGGATCCAGTCTAGGGTGGGTGCAGTAGAAGAATGTTTGACCGTTTTAGTGGGGGAGGAGATAAGTTGGTGGAAGCCATGAAGATTGATACTTAGATTAAGAGATGAAGTTGTAAGATTAGTCCAGTTTATGTTAACGTCACCAAAGATAGTGGTTTTATATGGAACATGTTCTGTGAGCCATGAGAGGATGTTCTCTAGGATAGGAATATTGTTACCTGGAGGGATGTAGATTGAGGCTATGGCGAATTTTTTGTGGGAATTTTTGTGTTTTATATACCATGCTGTTGGAGTTGGAGCCGAAGAGAAGAAAAGACACATTGTTTAAAAAAAAGACATTTGATTAGAATTGTTCTTTAATTTCACACTGAGCTAATCAGAGGAAGTTGGAGAAAGGGCTCTGAGCCAAGTAATCTGTGATATATAACATTAAGTATCCTGTTTTTTGCTTATTTCTGAGTTATTTATAGCACTTTTATTGTTTGCATATACTTTGCTAGCTAGTTTCACTGTGTGTGAGGTATTAACTAGAAATTTTTTACAATGTTTAAGCATCTGGTTGGGTATGTTTGTTCTGATTTCCTGCTAAGGAGTGTATCGTATAACTTGTTTTGCAGTTAAAAGCATTCTCTACAGTCTCCTTGATCCTTTATCTGTTTAAACATTTCTGCAGTTTTTTTCTACCTAAGTAGTGTTGTTAGTGTAGCATTGTCCATATTCAGGCTTGTGTTTTGGGCCTGGTTGTTTGTTAGTAGAGGCTTCGTGTCTGAGCACATGTTCCAGGCCATCATAACTTAGCCAAAGCCAGTATAGTATTTCAGTGAGAGTGAATTGTTTGTGGTCATTGGCTGACTGGGGTTGCCTGGACTACGGCTTGGAGTAAGCACCTCATTGGTTCTTTCAAGATTTTTTTAAATCTGTTTCAGGTTTCAACTTTGTTACTTAAGAAGTTAATTTGTGAGTGTTTTTGCCATTTCACACTGAGCTAATTGGAGGAAGGGCTCTGAACCAACTAGTCTGTGACGTATAACCTTAAGTATCCTGTTTTTTGCTTATTTCTGAGTTATTTATAGCACTTTTATTGTCTGCATATACTTTGCTAGCTAGTTTCACTGTGTGTAAGGTATTAACTAGAAATTTTCTACAATTGTTAAGCATTTGGTTGGGTTTGTTTGTTCTGATTATTGTTTCCCATCATCCCTCACTATTGGTATCCTGTTTTTATACTTGGTGGGTTACCCCACTCCACAAAGTGGGAGCCAGTTCGGGTTTGTAAAAGGCAGATCATGTCTCCTAAACCTGATAGACTTCTTTGAAGCGGTCACCAAAGCCATAGATGAGGGTAAGGTGGTTCATACAGCCTATCTAGATCTCGCCAAAGCTTTTGACACCATCCCCCACTCTGGAATTATAGATAAACTCACTAAACTAGGTATGTCACAAGATGGGTTGCCAACTGCCTCACTGACAGAACCCACACTGTGAAAGTAGCAGACTCTAAATCCAACTTCAGACCAATGACAAGTGGAGTACCACAGGGTTCAGTCCTAGGTCCTCTCCTGTTTGCTATCTACTTCTCTGAAGTACAGGCTAACACAGAAGGTCTTTGGCTAACAAAGTTTGCAGATGACTGCAAACTAGGAGCCATAATCAAAACTCCTAACGATGTGGACATCCTACAAAAGGGCCTCACTGAGACAGATGCCTGGTGTCAAAGCCATGGCCTCAAGCTCAATGCCAAAAAGTGCATTGTCATCCCTTTTGGTAAAAACTCTGTACCCATGAACTACCACATAGGTGGTAGTCTACTTAACACCGAAAGTGTGATAAGAGACCTTGGGACATAGGTGGGCAGTAGTTTCTCCTATGGTAATCGCATCACCACAGTAGTTGGGAAATCCTTCTATGTGGCACACCTCATCACAAAAGGTTTCTCATCTAGGAAAAAAGAGGTCATTGTTCCCCTCTACTCATCACTCATTAGACCCATTATAGAGTACAACGCCCCTTTTGGTATGTACCTCACAAGACATCTATAACAACTGGAAAGGCCACAGAAATACCTCACAAAGAGGATTACTGGCCTCAAACGGATGGACTACGCAGACCGTCTAAAAAAATTCCAGTCGTATAGCGCCTACTCAGAGGCGATCTCTGCCTAACATACAAAGCTGTGTCAAACCCAGAGCTGTTGGACATGCTCCAGTTAAAGAAATCCCAATCCCTCTGAGCTACATGCTTCAGGGACCTAAACCTTGTCACCACTGGAACAAACTACCTATCTGTATCAAACAAAGCTACTCATTAGCACTGTTCAAGAAAAATATCGATGATTGGATGGGGGATAGGAAATTCACCCCAGGGATCACTTCTCTGGCTCTGCTTGACAGGGGCACAGGAAAATAATTTTCTTGGGTGGCAAAAGCCAGGGTACCGTTTGGCTAGGCTTATATAGGCCCTATGCCAATAGCCTAGTTACCTACCTATGAATATTCAGAAACATCATAAACCTCGGTTTTGGAGTGGGAAGCTAGATTGTACATTTTCAAAAATAAAGGTACAGTTGGAATTGAGGTGTGACCTTGATGACATACTTTTCAAACCACTCTGCACTCCTTTTACTTATGTGGCACACTCTGTATTCCTACATTCTGTAACCTGTAAACACACAACTGAATGGGAAATAAGCTTGAAACCATTATGGAAGTAAATATAGAATTACAGTTCTAGTGTTGGACTTCAGCAGTTTGTGTTTGAGTTTGGTGGCAAACTACCTGTGATTTGAGGAGTATGATGTACAAGAGGATGCATGGAGTGTTCTGTGAGAAAAGAACACCTAGTACATCTTAATTATTTAGTTAATTTTGTTAGCCAGGTTATTCGTATTATATCTAAAGCCATTTAGCAAAGGTGACCTGGACTTAGGAGAACTGCAGCAGTTTACATGGCTTGACTGTTGTGAGCTGTATCTCTTTGCACTTTTTCATATTTTCCATCTGATCAGATAATTTTTCTTAGCCCCTTCTGCACCAGGAAGTAAATCTTTATTGCACTTCATTTCATTTAATTGTTTTAAAATATACTAAAACTCTACAAGGAGCAAGGCTACATCTCAAAGCAAAAATCATAGAGTTATGCCTAAATCATTTGAGAGGTATGGCCAGTAGTATGTCTGTTTTTTGCAAGCCAGGTGTTTGGGATCATCTTGGAAATTAAAGTAGTAATTCTTCTGAGAGAAGTTGCTGCCAATTCCTTATTGTCTGAACACCACTGACTGACTCATTGTTATTTTCTGGCAGGTTCTTTTGTTTTGTGTAATTGCTGATGTTTTGGTCAAACTGCTGTGAGATGTACCTCTTGTACATTGAATTAATATTTTTTTACGGGTCTTGGCATTTTACCTAAGTCTCTTCTATACCAGACTTTATTGCATTTGATTTTGTTCAGCAATTCTAAACTACTGAAACTGTTTTTGGAGCAGTTGTTTTCAGAAAGAGCTTATTTAGTTAGGTGGTCTTTCTTTTAAACTTTAATAGCTATTCTTTTAAGAGAAGGTTAACCTACTCTCAAGTGTCTTGGTACCACATGCTCTCCCTGAATTATTTTCTGGTTGTTTCTTTCACTTTGCTTAATTGTTGCTCGTTGCAGTGCTGTAGAAAGAGCCGTGCTCCATGCAGCATCACCATAGTTGTAGCTGAGTAGGGTGTAATGTACACATTTTCACTTTTTCTCTTCAGACAGTGCTCCTGAACAGATATTTGTTCGCCCAGTTGATTCTTTGCAGGGCAGCATTAGCTTATGTTTATATTTGCTTGTCTGCTTGATTTGCCTTTAGCTGTACTCGGAGTGTCGCCATATACATGTCTCTCTTACCACCACCACCATTATTCGTGTAGCACTCCTCCAGCCCTTCTTTAGCTCTTTTTGCACTTGCAGGCTTGCACTGGAAACATAAGGCAATATGAAGGGTCAGCAAACTTGTCCTCTTCTGTTGCAAGCCTCTTTAGCACTGGGTATCCTCAGGTCATGTAGTCACTGTCTTATGTTTGCTGATAATTAACTCCAACTTAACACAGAAAACTCTTTGTCTATGACACAGGTACAAATATCTAGCTAACTTTGATCCATCCTTCTTACTAATAACAATATGTAGTGAGCATCTCACTCTTGCCGCAACCACTACCACATTTGCAAACAGAACATGCCAAAATGTTATACTCCGATGTCATAAAGACATCTGTGCCAAAGCCTCCTAGAGCTTGTAAGAACTGGCCTCAGCGGAAGTTCTTCATAATATCTATTCAGTGTACACCTACATCAACAAATCACTAATAGCAAATTTGCATCAAATTAAGTCCTCTTAAACTAGCTTCTGACAAAATAATATATTAATGACTGGTGACTCGACTTTTAGTTTTTTTTTCACATGGGAGTCCCCCCCCCCCCTTCATTCCTCCACTGTGAAGTCCTCTGCTTCTTAAAACTCTGCTAAGTAACATGTATACTGACTTGGAGATTGCTCTATCTTGGTTTAAGGAAAACGCTCAGATGCATCAGTTTCAGACTTGTTATACATTTTTGTCAGTTCATACTTTTAGTCTCGCTGTTCTGAGGATCACAGTCATGGTTAACTACCCATATCTGCCTGGCCCCATGGTACAGAATGCTAAATGGAGGAACTGTCTGGAGAAGGATGGCAGTGAGTGGCTGGCACTGGCACCAGCTCACCAGTCCTAGGGTCAGAGTAGTGGCTTGTCTTGCTCCATTGGTGATGGAGTGCATATGTGTAGCCCCCACAGTGACCCTGGAGAGTTTACATTGTGTGGGAGTTGGCATGTTTGGTAGCATGCATGTGCCTCCTGTGAATAGCCGCTGAGTGGAGGGGTTGGGTATGGTGTGACTCAATCCTTAATGCATGGATGATGGTTCCTAGTACACTTGACTCTCATATCTTGTACACTTGACTCGCATAACTAATGGGTTGTAGGGCTGTCAGCTCTGGGGAAATGACTGGGTATTTTTTTTTGTGGCTGGAAGGGTAGATCTAGATATTCAGCAGGGTATCGATAATGAAATAAAATGTCAATTAAAGTCTGTTCATTTAAATTAAAGTAAATAATTGCAGCTGTTGTAGAATGGATTAGGATACAGATTTCTGTATTCACTTGTTTTTATTTTCTTTTAACAGGGTATAAGAATTCTGACTTGTATGGAAGGCCTGGGTTACCAGTGAAGCAATTAATACTGGCAAATGTTGGATATTTTATTGAGAGTATCAAAAGTTGTAAGGAACAAACTGAGTCCCAAGTAGGAGACGCTAGATTTATACTGTTGCAACCAGAGAATGTGACATGGGAATGTCAGATTAAAATACTGTGAGCTGTTGCTGAGTCCATGAAAAGTGGCATTAGATGGCAGCATATCCTGATAGCATGCAGGCATTAAACACTGGATCAGTTCTGTACAAACACTGATCTCCGAGCCGACTCATGGTCAAATGGGGCCCTAGGCAGGCTAGTGGACCCACCCCCCCCCAGCCATTCTAGTTTCCCATTACGTGTGTGTGTGTGTGTGTGTGTGTGTGTGTGTGTGTGTGTGTGTGTGTGTGTGTGTGTGTGTGTGTGTGTGTGTTTATCATTACCATAAACATAATTCAAACCTGTCAGTATGCATACTATTTCCTTCTTTACTTCTACAATGATTACAGATATTTGGATTTAATTTGAAATTATTTCATTTTTTTATAGCACAAGCACTGATGATCAGTTGCTGAACAAAACAAAACAGTGACACAATGAAAACAGACTTAGCATGAGCAAAAGTAAACTTCTTTGTCCTTGAAACTGATATTCATTGAAACCTGCATTTCCACATTCATAGAAAATGCATCTGCCCAGTGGTAGATTAAGTTTATATGTCAACCATAAAAGACCACTCAAACTGCTGTCATTATAATTCACTGATATTGGTCAATATGCACAATCTCTGCAGAATTAAAAGTCATCTGAATGGTTCCACATTAAAGACAACTGTAACTAATGAAGAGGTTGCTGATGGCAAACAACTTTGCATTTCATTGCTTCATCTACAAATTCAGTGTCTGATACCCTTGAGGAATAAACTGTGTATGTTACATTAAAAAAAAATGGTGAGCAGGGGATATGCAATAAGAAATGGTTGGCAAACCAACAACAAGTTTATAGTTACTAGGCATCTCATCTAAAAGAAAACACACAGGGGTTCTTGGAACTTAACATGAATGGTCTTACAGCTATATACAAAAATGAAACTGTAGTGGACTCTTAAGAAATGCAGAGTGCAAATAGTTATGCTACAGGAGACACATTTGTAAAGAACTGAACATGTGAATTTGATAAAAAAAAAAATAATTTCAGGAAGGTTATTCAGCAGAATATCTGTGGCCAAGGAAAAGGGGAATACTTACATTACGTGTTAGAGGAGCTCCAACAGTGATAGAGGAGGGAGAAATAAATAATAATGGTATATTTGTGTTAGTAAGGGTCTACTGGCAAGGGAGGATGATTAAGCTGGCATGTATTTGTATTTCACCTAAAATTGCTACAGTAGAGCTTAAGAAGATCCTGAGAGAAATAATCGGATTTCGGCAGGGGATATTACTTATAAGTGGGGAGTGGAATTTGATTTGGAACAGTGAGGATGTATTTCAGGACATAGAAGGGAAACTGTAACAAGAGGTTAGATTTTTGAAGAAATTTGTGAAAATATTGGCAAAAATATTGGCTATGTAAGATGCGAACTCTGTAGTAGGAACTCTAAGAGACTTTCCATATTATTCCACAAGGTACAAAAATTGGGTTAGGTTAGACAAACTATATTTCACAGGGACATTTGCCTTTAATTGAAAATGTTGACACACATCCAAAAGTATTTCAGATTGCATGCCAAAAACAACTGAGATAAAAAAATGCAGGGTAATGAAGTGAGCATGACATGGGCGATCACCCACCTATCTGGTAAAAAGAGAGGAATTTAAGGAATGGGTAGTAACAATTTATTCATGAGTTATTAGGGAAGATAGAAATTTCTTCAGAAGATTTAGTTAAGGAGTGGGATAAAATGAAAGTGGAGTTAAATAGGGTAGTAATAAAAGAAAAAAGATAAATGATTAAGAAGTAACAAGAATTATTTAGAGGGACTGACAAAGGTATTGCAGGATAAGGTGATTCTACAGAGTGCTAAAGAGAAAATAAGTGACTATTTTAGTCATAAAGTAGTAGAAAGTATTGTAAGAACTAAGCCAACACAGGAATGGAGAAAGACCATTCTGCTGATGGGGATGACTGCATTTAGGGGTACAGAGAGTAGGCAAGAGGGATAGGAATTTACTGGAGAAATCTGGCAAAGGAACCAAGGTATTGGGAGAAAAAATTAGGAGGGAAAGGTAAGGGAACAGGCCAATAATAACATTTGGACTGCAGGCTAGAGACTGCCTTCCCTGTCGAGAATTGATATCGAGTATAAGCAAAGAAAAAGGGATAGGGGAATCTTAAATGAAAGACCAGCATTGGTAGTTTTAACTTGAGCAGAAGCTGCTGTTTAAAAAACGGGATCATTAACATGACTTATAAAATATTGCATGATAACTATAGGAATCAAAATATTTGCTTGAGAACTATAGGAATCAATCAGAGGAGGTTAGAAAAGATTGAGAAGAGAGAGACTGGATAAGCAATTGAAAAAAAAAACAATGGGAGGGTATATGCATAGCTCGCAAATGTGCAACAAAGCCTAGTGGATTTAGAACTTTTGCTGGAAGTGTTTGGGGTATAAAAATACCTACGCAAACAGACTCCAAAGATTTTTTCCTCTGGTAGATTGTAAACGTTGGCGGTATGATGGGGAAGAAAGAGGTAACTGGAAACATTTTTGGGAAGTATAGTGAGTTTGCAGGCTTTAAAAATTCCCTATGAACTACTGTGCCAGAAATACTGAGTGAGAGTGAGCAAATGAGTGTTGAGTGTAACTAAGAAAATGAGTTTTTGTGCTGGGTTACTGGTTCTCAATAGCCTAACACAGTAAGACTTTGCCAAGCTTAATTCTTTTTTTTTTTTTGGTTTTAAAACCATAAGAAGGAGGAAGCTACTACATGACAGAGCAAAATCCCAAAAAGGGAAGGCATCTCTGATCAGTATTAGCAAGAAACTTCGATCCCTCATAAAATCATCAAAGGCCAGCTTCGAAACACAAATTGCCCTAGACACTAAAGATAATCACAAGGCCTTCTTTAGTTATGTCAGGAACATGGACGGAAACTCGCAGATATGCTCTAAATTGTTGCATAACGGTACAAAATATACCGAATCTACAGACATAGCCAACATCCTGGCAGACAGATTCAGCGCAAACTTCTCCCCCATTCCCCCCAAAGGAGCAAATGCCTTTCCCAACTGAATGTAACCTCCCTGACATCACAGATGCACAGATGAAAGCTGCCCTCTCCAAAGCAAAAAACACAGCATCTATGGGACCGGACGGTGTCCCAGGCTGTGTCTTACACGAGCTCCAAGAAGAAGTGAACCCTCACATTGAGTCACTGTTCAAACTTAGCCTTACTACAGCATATGTACCAAAAGAATGGAGTACAGCCACAGTGGTCCCACTCCACAAAGGTGGTGCCACAACGGACCCCGGAAACTATCGCCCCATAAGCCTGACTAGTCTGGTCTGTAAAGCTATGGAGCGTATTATCATGGAACTCATAAACAAAGACATTGGGAGCCTCCAGACACTGGACCCTACCCAATTCGTCTTTGTTAAGGGCAGATCTTGCCTCTTAAACCTAGTTGATTTCTTTGAAACCGTTACCAAAGCCATAGATGAGGGCAAGGTAGTCCACACAGCCTACCTGGACCTCGCAAAAGCCTTCGACACAATACCCCACTCGGGCATCATAAATAAGCTTACCAGCTTAAAAATCAACCCCTGTATCACAAGATGGGTTGCAAACTGGCTCAGAGATAGAACCCACATGGTCAGAATCGCAGGTGCCATGTCCGAATCCAAACCAGTTACAAGTGGCGTCCCACAGGGCTCAGTTCTGGGACCTCTCGTGTTCAGGATATACGTCTCTGAGGTTCAGGCTAACACGGGGGGATTATGGCTGACAAAGTTCGCAGATGACTGCGAACTGGGGGCCATAATCGAATCTCCAACTGACACAAGCATCCTCCAAAAGGGTCTCACAGAGACGGATGCTTGGTGCCAGAGCCACGGCCTCAAGCTAAATGCTAAAAAGTGCATAGTCATCCCCTTTGGGAAAAACAAGGTGCCCACAAATTACCACATAAGTGGTAATCCATTAAGTACGGAAGAAGTAATTAGTGATTTGGGGACCAACGTAGATAGTAATCTCTCCTTTGATAATCACGCTGCCAAAGTGGTTAGAAAGACCTTCTATATAGCCCACCTTATCACGAAAGGGTTCGCATCTAGATCAAGAGAGGTCATTGTGCCCCTCTACTCGTCACTCATCAGGCCCATAATTGAATACAGTGCCCCTTTTGGGATGTACCTTACACGACACCTGCAGCAACTGGAGAGACCCCAAAAGTACCTCACCAAGAGGATCATGGGTTACAAACAGATGTATGCAGCTCGACTAAAGAAACTCCAGCTCTACTCAGTTGCTTACCGCCTACTCAGAGGCGATCTATGCCTGACGTACAAAGCCATGTCAAACCCAGAATTAATGGACATGCACCACCTCAAAAAATCCAAGTCCCTTAGAACTACATGCTCCAGGGACCTAAACCTCAGCACAAAAATAAATAGGACATGCTGGAGGGACAGATTCATTTTCCAGAGGCTCCCCTCACTCTGGAATAGAATCCCAATTTATGTTAAACATAGCCTCTCGCTGACCCTCTTCAAGTGAAACCTGGACGCGTGGATGGGAAATCGCAAATTCACTCCTGGGATCTCTTCTGTGTCCCTGCTAGACAGAGGCACAGTAAACTAATCTTAAAAAGGTACCTTCTGTGACCTACTTTACAGAGGCACAGTAGGCTAATAATAGGGAGGCGGAAGCCAAATACACTCTGGCTAGGCTTATAAATGCCCTAGGGCAGATAGTCTAGTATCTACCTATGAACCTATAAATAAACAAATCAGTTAAAAAACATACAGTCATTTACATAGGTCTACAGCTGATCAATACATGAAGTTATACATATCGACAACAATTAATATTTTTCAAGCAAGTCTTTTAAGTTTAATTCTGGTGGTTTCCAAAAAAAGCAATTACTAGAAAATAAAAATCAAAGTCTAAACAAACAGTATTTCAAGTAGAGAATATAGTAACAGAAATAAAAGAACTGGAAGTGGGATCTTTAAAAATGGGTACGAGCAAATTACATAGTAAAGAAATGGGCATTTTGGGAACAATGCATGCAGAATAATATTTTGTAGGTAAAATTGAGGTATAAGGGAAGGCAGGAACTGAGTGAGCTATGTAATATTCGAATGACAGTGACTGTATAGACGATTACATGTGATGTATAATGTTTGTAACTGTGAATGTGTCAGTATGGTCTGTTTTCATTTATATAATTGTATGCTTATTCTTCATAAGTGATTCAATAATTTGAATGAAAAATGAAATGAACCATCATAGAACTGAACAGGTCATCATCCACATACTGTTTAAACCACCCTACTCTTTTGTTTCCTATTTTTATACCACTGTATGATCAGATTGAAATCAACGCAGTCATCTTGCCTTCCAGTCTTTTCCCTGAAATATAGCTGCTGTTGGGTAAATATAACTGTTTTTTTCTTTGTTCAGTACAATGTTACCCTGCAGAAGTCCTTTTTCTTTGTTCAGTACAATGTTACCCTGCAGAAGTCCTCAGTGTTTTTTTGTTTACACTTGAGGTTGCCCTTGATTGACAGGTTCTAGGTACATCCAGTAACATATCATAAGCTAACAAAAGACAACTAAGATCTTCTGACAAATTACTGCTACAAGTCACTAAGACAAATAGTAACCACGGAGACTCTCTATATATTCCAGTCAAATTGCTAGAACCTGGAACTTGATCACACAGAACATAACTATTTCTAATCCCTCTCAATTCAAAATACATCTAAATACTCTCCTATCTAACTTCTGGTGATGTACCTGTCTAACTCCTGGCTAAAGAGTGTCCCACTAAAGGTCTCACAGAGACAGATAACTGGTGCCAGCGCCATGGTTTAAAGCTAAATGCCAAAAAATGTTTAGTCATACCCTCTGGCAAAAACAATGTGCCCACAAATTACCACATAGGCGGAAACCCATTAAGTACAGAGAAAGCTATTAGGGACCTGGGGACCCAAGTTGATAGCAATCTCTCCTTTGAAAACCACATTGCCAAAGTGGTTAGAAAGACCTTCTACATAGCCCACCTCATCACGAAGGGTTTCACATCTAGATCAAGAGAGGTAATCGTGCCCCTTTATTCATCCCTCATCAGGCCCATCATATAATACAATGCCCCTTTTGGGATGTACCTTGCCTGACACCTGCAGCAATTAGAAAGACCCCAAAAGTATCTCACCAAGAGGATCAAGGGTCTCAAACAGATGCCATATGCTGCTCGGTTAAAAAAACTCCAGCTCTACTCAGTTGCATACCGCCTACTTCGAGGTGATCTATGCCCTGACATACAAAGCTATGTCAAATCCAGAATTAATGGACATGCTCCACCTCAGTAAATCTAAATCCCTTAGAGCCACACGCTCGAGGGACTTGAACCTCAGCACAGAAATAAATAGAACTTGCTGGAGGGACAGGTTCATAACCCAGAGGCTCCCTTCGCTCTGGAATAGAACTACAGTTCATGTGAGGCAGAGCACCTCACTGAATCTCTTCAAGAGGAATCTCGATAAGTGGATGGGGGATCGTAGGTTTGTCCCAGGGATTACTCCTGTGTCACTATTAGACAGAGGCACAGTAAACTAAACCTTAAAAAGGGCACAGTATACTCAAATCAAGGGGTGGCGTAAGCCATACAGAATTGGGCTAGGCTTATAATTGCCCCAGGGCAGATAGCCTAGTATGAACCTATGAACTACATATTACCTTACTCCTCCTATGTTGTTGTTGTTGTGTCTTTTGGCTTTTCCCAGTTAGGGGTCACCACAGCGCAACTCCAGTTCGTTAATGATTGGTAGTTGATTTTTACGTGCCGAGTTACCCGCCCTGATGCACAACCTTCAACGAAGGTACGTCCATTCACGCATGTCTCCATGCAGAAGACTCTCTAGCTGAGAATCGAACCGGAGTCACTAATTACCATACTTGAAGAAAATCTTGTAAATATATACTTTTTTTTTGTGTGAAAATATGTCCCCATCTACATTATTAATACTGTAAATGTTTTTCTGTTGTAAAATTTGTGTATCATTGAATTTCCAACAACTGTATAATCTAACATATTTATACGTTGTATATTTATACTTTGTGTATGACACCCTAATGATTTTTTTTCTCTGCATATTCTTCATTTTAATTTAGTATATGGTCACCCCCCCCCCCCCGGGCCTTCGCTGAAAAAGGGCAACTATCCAGTCAGACTATTCCGGTAAACAAACATACATAAATACATAAGTAAAATATGCAAAGTAGTGATCTTTTTCAGTTAAAAAAATTATAATTTGTGTCATACCCGTCCCTCAGCTTGGGAAATAAATTCCTTTCTTTTGATGTTAATTTTACAACATAGCTCCCTCATTAACTCTTGAATTTAACCCCCCCCCACACACACACGTGTGTGCACCCCTTTTCCTTGGCCAGTCTATCAGAATTCATGGGACAAAAATACCAGCAACTGCTTATTTTGCAATTTTTACATGTCGCTCCCTATTGATGGGGGGGGGGGGGGTAAAGCAAACACAATTTAATATTCTTAAATCACCAGTGTATATAAACTCTATACAAAATATTCCTTTGTATTGAGCTTGACATGTTGCCCCTAAATCCATCACCCCCAAAAATATGTACAACCTAGGACACCAATTACTAAAAGACTTTACCATTTTGTATCCATCTCCTTCCTCCTGTCCTTCGACTTTACCTCCTTTATCATTTTTTACCTCCTATACATTCACAGTAGTAATTGTAGACTTCCTTACTTCCCTGTCAAATACATTCCCATTAAGGTTGGTCTGTTCTTCAGTTATCCCTGCACAAATTCCTAATGCTGTTTCGCAGCTTGTTCTTAACGCACTCTTTGAATTGCTTACACACGTGGAGTGCTTTGAATTCCTGGCATGTCCCTGATCATCTTCCCAAATCCTCTGTGTAAGCTATCACACTTTTGCCAGTCAGTGGTCTGAAAGATATCCTGCCCTAGCATATCATTAAGTAATTTAATGTGGCAAATGTTTACAATAAAGACCTTAACGGACAACCTTGACCAACACCCCACAAAATTTGGAAAAAATACCCTAAACAAAATTAAAGCGGTACCCTAACCCTCTTAGCCCATACAGCATTCATCCAGTTAGGAAAACCTCTGATTCATCCCATTCTGTGAACTTCTCCATAACACCAAGGTTAGCATATTCAAATGCTTTCTCTTGACCTGAGGCAATTTATTAACCATCAGCCTCTCCTACTCTTCCCATAATGAAAATGCTTCTTAAGGTACAAAAAGAATCTACAGCATGTCTACCCAGAATTCTGCAACTGATTATAGAGAGTGTACTCATAAAGTTCATCATCCTTTTTTCAGTATCTTATAGTCCATTTTTATTATTTATTTATTTTATTTTATTTTACATTTGTTAACCGGGCTAGTCTAACTGGATATATTTCCATTTTCAGTAGAGGCCCGTGGAGAAAAGCTCCGGTAATTATAGAATTACAACATTAAAAATTAAAATTTAAAGAATTAAAAGTAGAAATTAACAGAAAAGATTTTAATAAAAATACAACAAGGACTTGTGCTTAGAGATAGAAAGTATGCTGTACAACCAGTATTAATAAGATAGATAAAGAAGTTAGTTAATTAAGTGTAATTAATCTACTAAAGAGAGTTTGTTGGCATATAAATTTGGGAGTATCAGTTAGTCTATCTTACAAGGAATTAGTATGTAACAAATGCATTAGGGGTGTTAGTAATTTAAGCGAGAATAGTAGGAATTCAAAATTTAGGGAGCTATACTTAGTAAAGGGAAATGGTTAGTCAGGCTTGCTACAGGGGCATAACCAGTGTGTTTGGAGGTGTTTTTTGAGGTTATGTTTAAAGAGAGGCAAGGAAGAAAGTAATGTTAGTTCGTTGGGCAGTAGGTTCCAGTGTTTTCCCACTGTGTTACAAAAAAGACAGTCTCCAGCCAGGTTGTTAGACTTGCCTATGCAAGCAAGCAGTTTCTTAGAGGAGCGCAGGGAAATCAGATTTTTGTAAGGCTGGATAAGATTGGAAAGAATAGGAGTGCTGTTGGGTTGGTAGAAAATCTTGTGGGCAATGGTGAGTTGGGGTAGTTTCAGTTGGTTTTGAAGTTCAAGCCAGCCTAGTTGCCTTAGATTCAGACAGTGGTGAGTTCTAAAGGTGTTGCCAGTGGCAAATCTGGCAATGGAATTATAGGAATTTGCTAGCTTGGTAAGATTCTTTTTCTTTAGGTTAGTATATATGGGTGAAGTGTACAGAAGTGTAGAGATTAAGTGCGAGTGAGCAATTGCGGTTCTGGCTATAGGAGTTAGGAAAGGTTTGATCTTATATAAGGAGCCTATTTTTCTGTTGACAGTTTTAATAGTATTATTTATGTGGCTATCAAAAGTCAGGTTATTGTCAATAGTTATTCCTAGCAGTTTAGTGGTTGTGTTAGGGAGTATAATAGTACCATTATTGAAAAAAACAGAGAAGTTTATGTGTGTGGATTTGTTTGTGGGTGTAAAGAGAAGGAGCTTAGTTTTTTTAGCATTGAGAAGGAGGCATCTATTTGTAAACCATGTTTCTACTATGTTAAATACTTTCTGGGTTAGAGAATGTAGTTCTGAAGGGGAGTTTGCTGTGCATACTAGCGTAGAATAATCTGCGTATTGTATGCAGGTGGCTTGGGGGATTGCTGTGTGGAGTTCATTGATAAATAGTAAAAAGAGAAGTGGTCCTAGAATAGAGCCTTGAGGGACTCCGAGGGTAACTGGCTGAAGGGATGATATGTTGTTTTGCCAGAGAACTGCTTGTTGCCTATTGCTCAGATAAGACCTAAACCATTTAATAGTCTGACAGTCAAAGGAGAGGGACTTTAGAATGTTGATGAGAAGGGCATGGTTGACCATGTCAAAAGCTTTTGAGAGGTCGATAAAGAGAGCAGATGAGAGGTTATTGTTATTGTGGTTTCTATTGATGGTATCTATAAAAGATAGCAGGGCAGTTGTGGTACTGTGTGATGGCCTAAAGCCATAGCATGGTTGACCATGTCAAAAGCTTTTGAGAGGTCGATAAAGAGAGCAGATGAGAGGTTATTGTTATTGTGGTTTCTGTTGATGGTATCTATAAAAGATAGCAGGGCAGTTGTGGTACTGTGTGATGGCCTAAAGCCATGTTGACAGTTAGCTAGAATGTTGTGTTGAGATAAATGATGTAGTAGTTGTTGGTGCATGCATTTTTCCATTATTTTGGCTAAAGGAGATAATAGTGCTATTGGCCTGTAGTTAGAGTAATCATTTAAACTTGGGTCTCCCATTTTCTCATTAACTGATACCCCTTTCTTCTTTAGAAGTATGTTATGACTTCTGTCAACCCAGATCCTCTGCCACCATCCAGGCACACTGTCAAAACACCTTAGGAAGTTCAAATATCACCTATTCTGGAATCAGTTGCGTCCATCACATCCTGACAACTTTTTCTTAACACACTCTTTTCTTCTATCCACAGATCAGTTACACTTGCCCCATCCTAAATTTGTGTATGCTCAACAAACCATTCATACCCGCTTTCTGTTTTAGTTCACCCTGACAGTATAACACCATCTGCATCAAAAAGGTTTTGTCAAATGTGCATTAATTATATGTAATGTACTTCTAGTTCCTGTAATTAAACTGTCAACAGCAAGGATATAGCTTATATAGCTTGGACTACTGCAACAGTGAGTTAATGTTGAACATCTCCCAAGTTAAATCTATTGCCAACTGATCCTGGCAGTTGAGATCCATGCTAAAAAAACAGCATCAAGGATAAAATAACCTATATCCTCACCTGCCAACAAAAATACCAGCACAATCCACAAAACATCTGGCAGAATATCAACCACCTCCTTAACCCTGGTAAAACTCCTACCCCTCTCACTACTAACTCCTCTGTGCCCTTAACCTCACAATTCAATTCCCACTTCATCAACTCTATCACTTCTCTACTAGATAGCAAAATAATCCCACCACACACTGTCCCCTCTCCTACCTCTAATGATGCAAACGCCTTCTCCTTTATTCCCATTCCAACTTCCTACATAAAAAAACTCCTATGCAAGTTAAAACCCTGCTGCTTAGCTGCGCACCAACTTTCAAATGAATACCTAAAACAAGTTGCTGCATCCATCACCTACCCCATATCATTACTAATAAACCACTCTATCTCCAACAGCACATTCTGAAATTATGGAAAATCTCTCATATCATGCCCCTTCATAAGGATGGCCCATCTACAGACCTACAGACATAACTAACTACTGTCCCATTGCCATTCTATCCACGCTTGCCAAATTTCTAGAGAAATATATCCACCAGCAACTCCTGAATCACCTCACTACCAACAAGCTACTCTCCAGCATCCAGCACCCAGCATGGCTTCAGGCCTAAATACAGTACTAACTCATCCCTCATAACCTTTACAGATCTCGTTCACCACCTCAAAAATGAAGGACAACTAATCTCAGCCATTTTCTTAGATATGTCAAAGCTTTTGACCTAAGTGTCCCATCAGCTGCTCCTCAACAAATTTGCCACTTACAGTCTCCATGTCACACCCACTAACATGGTTTCACAGTTGTCTGTCTGACCGTCAACAGGCCACTAAATGGGCAAACAGCCTCTTCCCGCTATTACAGTCACCACAAGGGTACCACAACTCTCCATACTTGGGGCCCCTCCTCTTCATAATATTTGCCAACAACCTATATACTGCCATCATCATCCAATATGCAGATAACTCCTCCCTTATCTGCTCAGCCCACTCCCCACAAGTACTCCAACACAAAATGCAATCATCATTCCAAGACATTGAAAAGTACCTTACCAGCTATTAGCTCATCCTAAATCCAAATAAGACCAAGCTCATAATATTCTCTAATAAATCTTCCAAACCCAGTACCCAATCCTTCTACATACTATCTAGCAATGGTACAAAAATCTAACCCACCAGTCGGACCAAGCTGCTAGGGGTAACCATAGATGACTCACTAAAATTTGATAAACACATCTATCTGACTATCAAAAAAAATCCACTCTAAACTTGGCGCTCTATACAGTATTAAACCTTACCTTACACAACAAGCTAGACTGGCCACTGCAATATCCCACTTGCTATCCACCCTCCTATACTGCTCTGAGTCTTTACTATCCTATCAAAAACCAAACTAAATAAACTAGATTCCTGCTATAACAAAATAGCTAAGTTTGTCACCAACCATCCCCACAGACCACACCACTGCACTGCTCTCAGACAGCTTAACTGGCTAGAACTTCCCAACCTATTATTACTAAAGCAACTTTCACTTACCCTTAAAATCATATTCAACCCTACAAACAGCCCAGCTCTATAAAACCTAGTCCAGCCAAACACAAACTGTAGACTCCTCAGGTCATCCAACAAACTAATACTAAAAGTAACCCTGTCTCACAACTATCATGGAGAATCCCTCTACTCCCATAAAATAGCCAAAGATTGGAACACCCTTCCTCAACAGATAACTAAAAACACCTAACCTGTCCACATTTAAACTACCCTGAAAAACTATTTAAATGATAATTGGCTATGACCATTTTCTTCCTGTTTTTCCCACTCATCTCGCACATTAGTTCAAATAGTGCTAAACCCACATAGGGCTATCCCACTATCTGTCTTATCTTTATTAATCTTTGTTCCTTCAGAATGACCTAACTTGTAAAACTACATGACCAATTTTGGTCTTTCAGAAGTGCTGACCTTGTAAAGCTACATTACTTATATACCTCTTATATATTGGGGGGGGGGTATTCCTGTATGCCTGAAGCATACATGTTTATATTGTATTCTGTTATTATATTTTGCAGTAATATTTTTGTTAAGCTCATTTACATATTTGTTAGCAATGTAGTACTTAAACTAAGTTTACTGCTTGTACCTTAATAATGTTCTTTTTGTTATGGAGCTTTTCTCCCCGGGTGTCCGCTAAAAATGGGTTTTTTCAACCCAGTCGGACACTACCTGGTTAACAAATGTAAATAAATGACTGTAATCAATAAATATATCAAGCTGTTTGCAGTTATTTTGAGTAATAGCATATTATCTTTTATTACCCCAAATGAAATCGTCATTCCAGTCTGGCTTTTTGAAATACAAATAAATACAAGACCACTGCATTATAAGACTCTCTCTTAGTAGCAATCCCTAAAGCTAGGAATCAAAAATGTACATTTTTGCGTAGATACTTCCTAGATTTTGAACAAGCTGACCATATGTTTTTTAAGCAATTTTTTATGCTTTGGCTTCCCACGTTCTGTGACAAAGTGTTAGAATTCTTTATAGTTTTCATCTGCTTTGTTATGGAAAGACAGTATGTTCTGTATGACTGTTGCTATAATTTACAATTTCCCTTTCAAGATTTCTTTATATCACAGGCTCACTAAGTGATATCTCCCACGTTTAGCCTTTACAGATATGTTTTCAGCTATAAGCTGAACTCTAACAAATCTCCTCTATTTGTTATGAATCAAGCTTCTTTCCTGTAACACAGTGTTTTGAAACTTTATCCAAAGAAGAAGATTCTTTTAAGTGGATGCACACTAGCTTGTACTACAGCTGTTCTGAAATGATGGGTTGTAACTATTCGCTCAATTACACTCACACACACACACTTGTAACACATACTCTGTTGTCATGTTACAAGCTAATGATGTGCATTAAAAAGCAAATTTTACAGAATAGTTTCATGCTGTTGGTATTTCTATAGGTCATTATACCAAGATACAGACTCCTTCTCCAATTTACCTGTCCAGTTTAACTTTAAACATATTTAGACTGCTAGATTTTATTAGCTCAATTGGCAGTCTGTTCCAAAATTTAGGGATCGTCCAAGTAATATACTTATCTCTTCCACAAGTTTTATTATGCTAGTCATGAATCGAGTTCTAGGGTTTGTCAGAAGGGAGTTAATTTATTTGTTGTCCAGTTATCTCTCAATCCTGATCTCCCCTTCTTCCTTCAGTCTCCCTCCCAGTATATTGCAACAAATACTTAAGACACAGATGCATCAGACTTTGCTTGGAGAGTAGTTTCAAAAGGGGTGGGTGGAATTCCAAGGGCAGACAATATGAAATGTGAAAGAGATGTTAGCAGATATCTGTGCTTAAGCTTTAAATCATCTCTAGTTGCCAGGACTTCTGCAAGTTACCCAGATGACACTACAGTGATGTAGTACATCTTATCCCCTGTGCAGACTTGCTGTGATTGCCTGGAAGGTAGCAGATGATTTCAAATTAGGAGCTGTCACTGAATTGCCCACAGACACGAATGTTCTCCAGGAAGAGCTAATACAGACAAACAAATGTGTCAGATCCATGGACTAAAAAAATGCCAAGAAATGCATAATAGTATCCCTCAGGAAATCATCTACCCTGGTAACTATTATAGGATCATAGGTGGTTACTAGGCTGTTGACCCAGAGGTCTTTTCATCCCAGTGTTATTCCACAAATACTCTAGTCATTACCTAGGATTGTCTTTAGTAATGACTGCCCATGTCCGGGAGGGTTGAGGGCACTATACCCAGTATGACTTTATGCTGCCCCATCCACTCATCCAGGTTCCTTTTGAACAGTGTCATAGAGGTGCTCTGCTTCATGTGGATTGGCAGCCTATTCCAAAGTCGTGGCAGTCACTGAGAAATCTGTCCATCCAGCACGTCCTAGTCAAGTTGCAGGCCATATTTAGGTGCCTGGAATGCATAGCTCTAGTGCAGTTTTATTTACGGATATGCAGCAAATTCATATTGACAACACACCCCCTAAGAATTGACTCAGTAGTTAGGGACTTGCGAACACACCCAAACAGTAATCTAGTATTTGACCATCAAGTGTCTACAGTAGTGAGGTAATCCTTCTCTGTTGTGCAGCTTGTTAACTAAGGTATGGCATCTGGGTCCAAAGAAGTTCTTGTTACACTGTGTTCAGCATTCATCAAACCTATCATTTAGTGCAATGCATGATTTGGTATGTATCTAACCAGGCATATCCAACAAATGGAACATCCAAAGAGGTTCCTCACTAAAAGAATACAGGGCATAGGTAGCATTTCCTATGCAAACCACCTCTATGCCCTATCCCTGTATTCTGTCTCCAAGAGGCTGTTGAGTGGAGATCTATGCCTGGCATTCAAGCCATTGGCAGACCCCAGTTTGATGGACCTCCTGTATTCTGTGAAACAAACAGCATCAGAACTACATATTCTAAAGACTTAAAAGACAAACCTTGCCTGTGATATAAATAAGACCTGCTGGAGAGACAGTTTTGTATCCCAGAGACAATACCTTCCCTGGAACAGGCTTACTGTCCATGTGATGGAGAGTTCCTCCCTAACCTAATTCAGGTGTAACTTGGACATTTGGATAGGTAACATGAAATTAATTCCTGGTTTTACACTCCTCTATCATATGCTGTCTCAAATGGACACAGTTAGCCTATAAATGGTTCATCTCCCAGGCCCATTCTTGCAAATGTTTCACCTTCCAAGCCTCTGCATACACTTATTAAAGGTATCAAAACTTATCAGAGATTTGGGATGCATGGCTAGGCTTAAAACGGCCCTTCTGGTCATCAGCCTAGTAAACACCTATGAGCCTATGAACTCCACTAGGACTGTTTCCTCTTTTGGTGCTTTCTTCAAGAGGTTGGACACCAGTTCCATCCTTGAAACTGCTACTTGATCTTCAGTGCCTACCTTTACTAAACATTATAAATTCGATATGCCATTCTGCATGCCTTAGTTGATGCCTCTTCCTAGCCTTCCACCTCCTAATCCTTTTCTTGAGCTTTTGTACTCTCCCTACTTTGAAGAATACTGCAGCAGTGATACAGAAGAACATAGTACACTTGTGTAAAATCTTACCATAACAGTAGATGTTCTCTCTTCATTGTTGCGGTATTCACTCTCTTCCTCCAACCCCCTTTTTTACTTTGGATTTTACTTTGGTTCCCCTCCTAGCCGAGAATCTCCTTTCTTCATCTGCATTTTCTCCTCCTGGATGTGCTTGGTCTTTGTCTTTTTTTTTTGTCCTATGGAGTCTTCTGGGACAATTAATCTCTGAGTAACCGCATCCGTATATCACTTTTATGCTCTACATCCTGAATGGGAAGCATAGGGCTTTGGCATACTGGCTGGACATTAGGCTGTCCTTGGCAGGAGATTCCTACTGTTTAGAATACTGCAATAGTAAAGACTAGGACATCTATTGTTATGGTAAGATATTACGCAACTGTACTCTACTGAGTATGGATTCTTCAAAGCCTGTAGCTATCCCTCCAGTATTCATGCTTTGGAGGGCACTTTTAATGCTGCTGTTTCTCTGGATTCTCAACCCCTCTGTACCTAGAACTCCAGACTTTATAAAGTGTCAGGCTGTCATAACTTTCTTTTTAGAAACCCCATAGCTGACCTGGCTATGATCTCTATGGATGTGAACATTAATTCTAAACCATCTGTATCTTGTAACCCTGAACCCAGTGGAAAATACAGCATAGCCATTGATAGATGTGGGAGGAAGGTGTATGCCTCTTCCACATTGGCTTTCAGAGCAATTAACTGTCAGACAAGGACGACAACATACATGCTTACTATTTTTGCTGATGTACCCCAATCCATATCTAACCTTTCTGCTTCTGTCATTTAAAACCAGCTTGTAAAACCTGATCAGTTCTGCTTCCCAGATTACCAGATAGTGTTTAAAATATGCAAATGATGTAGTGGATACTGTCAGTAGCTGCAGCCAGAGGGACTGTGATGAACAGGTTTGCCTTGGTCAGACTCCACAGTTTTCCTGAAGATGTCAAAGCCCAGATTTTAAATGCCGCAGTGGAGAAGGATTTATGTTTTGGAAATTCCTTATTTGAGGTGCTCAGAAAGTTAGACGATAGAGGAATATTGATGCAGAGAATTAAGCGACTCTTTCTTTCCCTTCCCCAAAATACCAGAGAAAGAATCTGTCCAGCCCTGAGTCTTTCTTTTGGAAGCCTTTCAAATTGGTTAAACAAAAATCTACAAAAGCAACAGTAACAGTAAAGGGACTAAAAAAAAGAAAGGGGGTAGACATCACAAGGATCTTTCCTACATAAGAAAACTGCATGGTTGCCATTGGACTGTACTCCCTCCTCCCTTCCAGAAATCAGCCATCCTCCCACCCTAGCATGGAATATTTCTCTTATGTTACATCATTAGAGACAAATGACATCAATTTTTCAGTTCTTAAAATAATTCATCATGACTACAAAAGGCATTTCACCCTCTATAATAAGTGATCAGTCTACCACAATGAATCATTCTTGCTTGTTTCAACAAATTTTATCAGAAATATCAGTGCCAGTGGCTCAACATTATTATTTACATATACTGACAAATATTTTAATTATTTTTATCACTTATACCATAATCTCTTACTAAATATCCCATAATACATCATATTGCATTCTATCAAACATTTTACTTACATCTCCTACCATAACTTTAGTCTCCTCCCCTTTATTTATAATGTCATCTCTCACCTCTCTCAATATCCATAATAAATCTTGACTTCCTTTTCCTATCTTACCAAAAATCCTGTCGTCAAGTAATTTATCTACACTATTTCCTAATCCCTGTTATTCTCATAAATATTTTATAATCTGTATTATTTAATACTGTTGGTCTCCAATTTCTTGCATCCTCTTTTTTTCCCCTTTTTTCCATATAAGTTTCATAACCCCCATACATATTTGTTTATTTATTATTACTTTTTCGAACCATTCATTTAATATTTCCAGGAAATAGATTTTTTTCCATTCTTCCATATTATAATACATAATATTCACTACAATCCATTTCCATTGTTTTTTCCATATTTAATTCCTTTAAAATTACATTAAGTTCACCTACACTTATATTCTTTTCCATAGTCCTATTATCCTGTTTACTTTAATTTTTTACCTTTCCATTTCTCCCTTTTTTAAATGTATTTTCTATCTATAATATATATATATATATATATATATATATGTGTGTGTGTATATACAGTGGATATAAAAAGTTTACACACCCCTGTTAAAATGCCAGGTTTTTGTGATATAAAAAAATGAGACCACTATAAATCATTTCAAAACTTTTCCCACCTTTAATGTGACCTATAACCTGTACAATTCAATTGAAAAACAAACAAATCTTTTAGGGGAAAAATATAAAAAATAAAAAATGTACAATATGCTGGTTGCATAAGTGTGCACATCTTTAAACTAATATTTTGTTGTGTGTGCACACCCTTAAACTAATACTTTGTTGAAGCACCTTTTGATTTAATTACAACATTCAGTCTTCTTGGGTACACACCTGCCATCAATTAAAAAGTCTCTGATTAACCCCAAATAAAGTTCAGCTGTCTTAGTAGGATTTTCCTGATGTTTACTCAGTTGCCTGCAACAGCAAAAGCCATGGTTCACAGAGAGCTTACAAAGCATCAAAGGAATCTCATTGTTGAAAGGCATCAGTCAGGAGAAGTGTACAAAAAAATTTCCACAGCATTGGATATACCATGGAACACAGTGAAGAAGTCAGCAAAAAGTGAAGAAAATATGGGACAACAGTGACGTTGCAAAGAACTGGACTTCCCTCCAGAATTGATAGCACTGTTGCATTCCCATGTACGTGGTAATGATATACAAGATGTCATATATATTGTGAGATATGCAGGTACAATTTTCCCAAATATATGAGGTATGCAAATACAATTTTCACAAATACGGATATGCAAGCAGAGTTTTAAGAAGCATATTGTGGGACAATCAGAAAAAAAATTTCATAAGTATGTAAAATTCACGAATTGGAAGCCATTTGACAGTGCAAGAGTTAAGATTGGAAAGATGAGCAGTAGGAAGGCAGCAGTTTCTATATTATACTAAGGTTTTAGTATAAAATAAGTTTTTTATTATATTAAGCTTTATGAAAAAACTTGAAGTGCTAACATGTGTGTACACATTATATATTTTGTCTTTTTATACATGTCTGAATGGCTCGTCCCTGATATTTCTATATAACATGTCTGATCAGCTCTGCTTCCTGAAGAAAGTGTAGCTAGTACATAGTAGTGAAGGTGCAAGAGACTTGTATTCTTCTGTGATTTTACTGTAAAATATATTACTCCCAGCATTTTACAAACCTCATACTTGTGTAGTCCACCACTGTTTTTCCATTATGAATTTGCTGCAGCTAGTAGTGTACAGCATACTGGGCAATTGTGCCCTACAAGACATTTCAGCAAATACTCTGCCGTTGTCTTCACTACAAAAAAAATCTGTATTTTAGGTTTGGTATCTAAAGAGTCTTGTGCATAAATGCAGTTTATCGATGGTACTTGAGCCTGTGGCAGATCAGAACAAACTCTTATATTGCACCTGGCCTTAATGATAGATTGTCTCTTGGCTCTTTATTAAGGTTAAAATCAATGTAGTTTATTTAACAATATTTATCAGTGGTTGACCTATGTAAATGTCACTACTTTTACTTGAATTGATAGTCTTTTATTCATATATTTTCTCAGGGACATTGTACTTATGAACACTGGCTGTTTTGACATTTGTATAGTGTGAACAGATTTTCACAAATGTTTATGTGCTAGGGGGAATGAAGTCAAGTTGTGTGTGATTTATTTAACCTATGAAATGCTGAATGTATTAGGGGAAATGATGTCACAAGTCTTGTGGGATTTATTCAACCTATGAAATGCTGAATGTGTTTTTAAAAAGGAAATTTGATTGATGTATCTTATTCTGAAGAAGTCTTGACGAAAGCGCGCTCAATAAATCTCCTGTATATTTTATTAAGTACGTGGTGTGCGGTTCTGTTGTTGCCTTTCTGTGCATATTTTCACACTTTGCTGCGGTGTAGCTGTCCATCCTCATCAGCAACAGAGCTAAAGCCACAGGCCTTTACTCAGCTTACCAAATGAAAATTTCCCAGTATACTGGCCCTTTTTAACCATGGTGTTTTACATATTGGTTTTCTCTCCAGATCTCTTTTTCTCACATCAAGCTGGCATCATAATAAAAGGCCTCCGGCAACATTTGCTTATTTAGCAGAACTTTGACTAAAACAGTTTCTCAATTATTAGTTTAAAATCATTTTATGTTTGGTAGTTTGTGTCCTTTCTTTTGTTCAGTCTATTTTAGGTCAGACTGACACTTTTTTTTTTTTTTCTTGTTTATAAAGAGTTTTCTAATTGTTTTCAAATCATCCCAAGGGCTTGATAGTTTCCACTTTACCGTTACAGATTTTCTTGTTTGTTGCTGTGCTATTGTGATACAGTTGCTCTGCAAATCGGTGGAGCTTACTGTTACAGGTCTGCCTTAGCTATTTTTGTTGAATTTTTGGCGATAGAGAATAGAGCTTTCAGTGTAAATGTGGACTTGAGATTCATTACTACCTATAATGCCAATACATATGATGTCTGTAAGATTATTGAAAAAAAATGGATTATATTAATGGCCCAACCAGATTTGAAAGATCTGTTAGGTCCGACACCAAAGTATGCGTTCAGAAATGGTCGGACACTTAAACAGATGCTATGTTACAAAGACTTTCAAAGTGAAATATCACCTGTACGAACGAAGTTGAATACATCTAAATGTTATAATTGTGTCTGTTGCCCTAACATATACGACACTAATAGTAGCTTTCAGCATCCTACAACAGGTGAATAGTTTGACTTTTTTTGTGGAGCAGATTGTAATTCTACTAGATTAGTCTACCTTGCTACTTGCACCTTATGTAGTGCATTTTACATAGGGAAAACAGCTAGGAAGCTGAAGGATAGGATAATAGAACATAGATCTGAAATAAAAAGAAAGCTTGAGACAAATGGGCTATACAGGCATCCGCATGATTTTCAGACACATGCATTTAAGTTTAGGTGTATATCTATTCTGCAGTTGGGCATTAGAGGGGGTGATATTGATAATCTTTTGTTGCTAAAAGAGTATGAGTGGATAGTGCGACTACAGGCTGATAAGTATCCAGGCCTTAATGGGACAGTCAGTTTAAAACCAGTTTTGACCAAGAGGCAGAGAGAGAATTTATAGTATTAAGTGTATAGTATCTCTAAATGTGTAGATGTCTATTTATATATATATATATATATATATGTAACAGTTTTTTGTACTTTTTTATACTTATGTATTATGCTTTTAACAAGTAACTGCATGAAAATTAATTTTATTAGATGTTTTTAAATTGAATTTGTATATTTAATTATAGTGGTCCTTTGAATGGCTGGCTTGATCATGTGATTATAATGGTCCTCTATTTAAATGTGTTAATGTGTTGTGATTTTGTATGCTGATGAAGGGTGTAAACCTGAAAGCTTCATTAAAAGTTTCTTGTTTGTGACTATCGTGTGCTGTGGATGTTTATGGTATATATAGTACTTCTGGACTATTTCTGACTTGACATCCCATCCCAAGATAGACACACTACTTTTTACAACCAAGATTTCTGTTTTGTTTAGTGGAAGAACATTTTTTCTGTTGAATGTAATGTTTGTGAATTGTTAACTCCACGTGCCATTAAGGATAGGAATAACAGGTTTCTCTTATCTAGATTAAAAGGTAGTATCTCTCTTTCTACTTGTGATTGGGGCTTCAAACTTGAGTGCTGCTTTTGATTTGCGGGATTGAGCCTATATTTTCTAAAAATGATTCAGCTCGATCTAGAGACAGAAACTGAGGTAGACAGAAAAAGTATAAGCCTCGTTGAAATGATAGTGTTGATAAGATTCCACGTCCTTCTCTGAAGCCTAGAGCAGGAGAGTCTACTAATTCCCCTCATTCTCTTTCTAATTGTACCAAATATACAAGTTAAAGTATTTGAGAAATCACCAGCCAAACTGTTTAGAATAGATAGTATTTCTGTCCGTTCAGATTTTGAAGCGCCCAAAATCTGTGCTTTCTTCAGGCCATCACATGCGTGATTATTCAGGTGTCATGCCATTTCAGTTACTGAGTATAACTATGAAAAGTAGAGGCATTTATAAAGGCCAAAAAAAAGTCTTTTGTCTTTCCCCATCTGTTAAGAGTAAACATTTCATCATAGTCTAGCCAAAAAAAACTAGGCAATCTCAGTTCTCCTCTCCAGTCATCATGTAGGCACCAATTCCAGTGATGCCAGAGTCCGGCTACTAAGCACTATTGAGGAGAAATGAGTCTTCATCAGCTCTGGTCTCAATGTCAAGTCCACATCATTCAGAAATGTCACCTTCTTCATTAGCCTTGCCACCAGGATCACAACCGTCAGCACTGATGATATCATTATCAGGAATTTCTTTGGGCCTGGCTCTCTGGGTAGGCCCATTGGGTCAGTTTTAGTACCAGTGCTCAATATGTTTGGCTTGAGGTCAATGGATGATTTAGTCATGTTGTTTAAGCTAAGTTGTCTGAGCTGAGCTCTGCAGTGATGCTGTTTGTATCTGCATTGGCTTCTGCTCAATTCAGCCTCAGGTAGCACGGTCTGGCATCCTGGCCACAAGTGTTGCATTAATAATTGATTTTGGTGCCAATCTTGG
This sequence comes from Protopterus annectens, assembly GCF_019279795.1. Classification (NCBI taxonomy): domain Eukaryota; kingdom Metazoa; phylum Chordata; order Ceratodontiformes; family Protopteridae; genus Protopterus; species Protopterus annectens. The sequence continues at coordinate 1,588,902,538 of NC_056739.1, read as the reverse complement.
AAACTTTTCTGGCTTTGACAGCTTTGGCATCTATTCCTTCAGCAACTTCGGCCTTGACATAGGGACACTTCTTTGTTATTTTAGCCATGCACCATCCTTTCTGTCAGCAAGACAGAGGGGTGGGATGACTTTTGTAGAATCAGTCCAAGATATCCTGTTCTTTACAGGCTTCTTCGTTGCCCTTTGATCCATTATATTTGGGGATTGGTAAAAAATAAAAGTACTAGAGGAACTACTTGGACATCTCTTAAAACTCCCTCACACCAGATGTCAGTAAGGAGGAGGGTACTGATCCCCTCCCCAATGCAGCAATGTTTGGGGAAGACTTGAGCTAAGACATTGAGAGGAATGGTTCATAGAAACCAGGTACAACCCCCCCACCCCAACTTCTTTGTAGGTGGCTCTTCCCAAAGGGAATACTATGCTCAGTGCTGATGGTGGCATAGAAAATGCTGATATTGTGACAAGTATTTCAAGAAGGCCAGGCAGTATTGCCCAGTATCTTAAAGACTGGATATGTCTGACATAGATTCCATTAACCACTGATGTTGCAGCAGCAGCCCTTAAAGACCTCTGCAGAGTTCTGTTGTCTTTCTCACTGTTAAGGAATCCAGAACCATGGATAGGATTGGGAAGCAAGTTTATGCATCCCCCACATTCTCACTGAAAGTGGTAATGTACTTGTATCTAGTCAATGAAGGTAGCCAGTCACTGGAAGGGGTTGGCTGATGGATACCTGATGCTCATGTTACAGTCTTACATGGCAGTCATGTCATCTGTTACAAACATTGCCATGCATCTGTATCACAATTTTCTGAATGATACTGGGGAGAGCAGCAGGTGCTGCTATAGCCTTTCACTGTTATGCCCGTTGTATCTTAGATACATTGCTGATGACACTAAGGCAACCTTTCTTATTGACACCTTCAATGGATCTGCTGTTTTGCAGCATGTCAAGAAAGTCACCTGGAGGACATTGTTATTGGTGTTAAGTTCCAAATCTCTCAACACACCTTCTGAAAAATGAAGTGGAGCCAACATAGGCCACACTGGAATCCGAGGCTATGACAGGTTAATAATATAAGATATGGAGGGAACCACTGTGGCTGTGGTAACTTTCAGAATTGCCAGTTTGGGCAGGAACAGTCAGCAATAGTGGGGATGCTGTGGTCCTCCTTTTGGGAGGGCAGTAGTCTACTCCCACAGACTCGTCCAAGTGTCCCACTCTGGAGGCTTCCATTTGAATATATGGCTGGACATAAAAGGTCAGTTGACTCGGGACAGTAATATCCAGAGGCTGTGCAATTCCCTTCCATACCATGTCCCCTGCCTTACTCTCTCCCATTGAAAGATGCCCCCCCCAAGAGTGTTACAAGAAAAGAGGAGTTAAACCTCATACAGAAACAAGCCACATGATCAGTTTTTTACTCAAGGTTCTTTTCAGAACCTCAAAAGATAAAGAATGTCAGGCCTATATATTTGAGTAACCTAAATGTATTTATCCCCAATGAATCCTTTCAAATTATTACTGTGCAGTGTGTTCTTCTCTGTCTATTAGAGAAAATTGTTCTCCCAAAAAATAACCATCATCCAAACTCCACAAACCAAATTCCACTGTACTGACCACTCCTTCTCAATTCTTGCTACAAATCCTTCCGTAATATTTAAAGAACCTATCTTCATATTATAAATTCTCAGCACAATTCAAAGCCCATCTTCATTCTAAATCTCAGTGTAGGTATCTTCCCATTTGCTATATCTGCATTCATGAGTGAAGTGATATTCAACTACAAAGACCTGTGGGTGTTGCAGATTCAGTGCAGGCACAGAAGCACACAGCACCAAGCCCATGGCTTTAATAATCAAGTGCTTGGGAGCAGAAGAAGTAATGTACATTGTGCTTGATATAGAGTACATGCCTATGTAACTATAACATGTATAAGTATGCCAAAGCATATAGGAAATCCTGTATGCTGCTAAAATCATATTTATGTTGCAGTATGTGTTTTAGACAATGTTTCCTAGATTATAAAAAAGGGTGTAATGGTCAACGCATACACACCATTAAAGGCACTGCACATATTAGAGTGCATATTCACTGCCACTGGCATGCTCACTGGGCATTGTGCTGCCGATGCTTCCATACTGCCTTGAGAGCCATGTACATTATAACCCCTCCCATGCACTTATGTTATTGAAACTATAGGCATGGCACTCCATGCTTCTTTGTCCTTGCAGTGAATTTTCAACAGACATATATCTCTGCAGTACATTTCATTTCAGCCATCTGTACCCAACCAAAGGTACTACAGAGAAATGTCTTGCCACCTAGCAGCCTGAACCTACTGTATCACCTAAGCATTTACCTCCTGCTTTAATACCTTCCTAAACCTCCTGTTTAACATTTTATCTGTTTACATCAGTTCCAAACTTGTAAATGTTACATTTAATAACATTCCTTCACTTTATATATTGGGCATGTAATGCATTGCTACAACATGTTGCATGTTTGCCTCCATTTTTTGTATTTTTTTTATGATATTCTTTGTAATTTACTTTATGTATTTTTTCATATATTCATCCAGACTGTAATCCTAATAGGTCATTTCTGATCAGTGTAAAGTGTGTATGCATGCACATCTGTGTGTGCACACGGTTTTTGTATTTATATTCCCAATGGTGGGTTAGCCAACCTATAGTGTGAACATTGGCTCTAGATGATTGTCACTGTTCATATATATATTTATATATTTGTGTATCTATGTGTGTGTGTGTGTGTGTGTATATATATATATATGTGTGTATATATATATATATATATATATATATATATATATATATTTATATATTTGTGTATCTATGTGTGTGTGTGTGTGTGTGTATATATATATATATTTTTTTTTTTTTTAATTATGGATATCTGTGTATTTGTAAAATAGACAAGTGCATACGAAAAGGTACAAATATATCACTCATCTTGCGAAACTTTAGAGGCTCGTAACTAAAAAGATCAGCAGCCTCAAAAATGTTAGGGCTACAAGTCTGTTGGGATAAATGTCTCTGTACTCAAGTGTCTTATAGACTCCTCTGAGGAGATTTGTTTCTAGGCTTTTGAGCCATAAAACGTACAACCTTCTTTGACCTCCTATTCCTTCATAGAGCAAATGGTACCTTAAATACCTAACTAAAGGAGTTAAACCTTCATCAGCAGATAAGTGACAAGTTGGCATGATAGTTTCATATCCCAATGTATTCCTTACCTTTGGAACAAACTTCCACTATGTGTGAAGAAGGGTAACACAGGAGGAATCCTTGCTGAGATGTTTGTAACCCTGACCAATGCTTGGTACAGCAGGAGCTTTTTCCTCATTCCAGTACCAGGAAAATTCCTAAGGAAGCTGTCTTCCATACATGTACCCTAGGACTCCTTTATACGTTTCCCCAACTCCCCTCATTCTGAAATACTTTAAACTTGTTCCACCCAACTTCTGAAAGTCCTTCTCAATGTTCATCATTTGATCATTGTTGTGATAGCATATAGCCAGATGGGACATATGCTGGTAATGATATTGAATGTCTGTCCAGTTTTCTAAGACTTATTCATACACTGTATGTCTACTCCAGCATGGGAGTATGCTCATTTATGAAGGATATATCGGTGCCAAAATTCAGAACGTTTTTGATGTTGGTACTCTTACTGGGATGTCTTGTTTTCTTGGTAGTTTCAGTATTGAGGGTCAGCTTTGGACTAAATTTTATGAGTAGAAAAGTACCCGTTTGTGGAGACCTTCCTTTATTTTTTTTCTGTGAAAAGTTATATTGAATTGTTGTGTATGTCTATTAGGAAAAAGAAATGTGTGTGTGGAAGTAGATATTCGTACAGAGACTGTGTTTTTACGGGAGTTTCATGACATCTAGTCCTGTGACATCTGATTACCCTTTACCTGTAAAATGATGAAAAATAGTATCCTAAAGACTTTTTTGTGAAAATCTGTTGTCTGAAGGTTCTGACACGTACTGTCATGGCTTCTCACTCCTCTTCTATTGATCCCCAAGATAAAGAAAAAAAAAAGGGACAAATTTCAAAAGAGGCATATTGAAGAGACTAATTCATCCACCTCATTGCAGCAGTCTTGGATGGATGGCTCCACTGAGGTAATTCTGTAGCCTTTGGAACAGCTGCCCAAATTTTTTTGGGTCGTTTTGGCAAGGCTGCATGAAAAACTGCTAAGGCCCAAGAACCATATACATTTAGTCAGACCAAACTTCAGGCAGCTTTAGCCAAGAAGGGGGAACCTTGTTTTCTTTCTGAGGGTGAGGGAGGAAGTTACTGGGTCATTAAAGTTCTGGATGGCTGATTCAGAATAGAGACTCCAGAGGAAAAGAAAAATTTGTAAGGCATTGTTGTCTTTTCAGTCTTAAACTTCAGTATCTACCCAGAGTAGGAGGAAAAGATTTCCTGCTTCCTTCTATGAGGAAGTAGTGTCTGACTTTGAGGAAGACCTTGACTTTGCTTTACAGTTCTCTTCTCCAATACCCTGTGAATCTGAATCTGAGGACACTTTGCCCTCAGATTCTCCAAATGAAACAAAATTTCTCTGTCGAACACCATCTCTAAGATAAAAGTGTTATTTAAATGGGAAGACACGTTTCAGAGTCTCAAAAGATATGCTACAAGATGTCCTTCTGTATCACTGTTGCAGTTTTATTCACAATAGGGATCTCCTGCCAAGGATAGCCCCAAATCTGGCCAGTATACCAAAGCCATTAAATGCCATATGTCACACTTATGCTCCCCATACAGGATATGGGGAGTAAAGATGATGTATGGACACAGTTAACCAGAACTTGTTTGTTGCCAGTCCGAATGCCATCATTGCTTATCAGTCTGAAAGCTTTTTTGCTGTGCTGAATACCTAGCTGTCAGGTAAGTGTCCTGTTGGGGTCTTCTATTTTAATCTTGTTGTCTTTTAGTTACCTTGAGTTCATGTCTTTCAAGAAGGGAAAATGTCAGTGTGGGAGGCAGATTCCTCATAAGGATCATCACGAAAAGTGTTTTTTTTTTTTTTTTTTTGGGTGCTTCCCCCAACCATACGTCCTGTAACATTTAGAAAGCATTTGTGCCAATAACTCTTAGAAGTTGCTTACCTTCTCTGGCCATCTGTCTTGATAACTAGAGGTTTAAATTGTTTCCCCAAGGTAGCATGGTAGCATCTTCTAACCCTGAGGTCCTGTTAAGTAAGAAGGCCAGGAAACCTCAGCTGGCTTCTTTGCCTGTCCAGCCTCCACCGGATGTCCCTCTTAAAGTGGATAAAAGGGCTTTAGGCCTTCTGTTGTTTATATTGGATTCTTCTGTCACAGCCCCATCAGAGGCCAGCATAGATTCTTTGTTCTGCACATCCTCTGTGGCTTTGTAGCCATCTGCTGTCTAGGGGAGAACAACTGTTGATCATCTTGGAGGACCCTGCAAGGATTACGCATATTTCGGTCAGGGAACAGGTTCTGGATACTCTTATTGAATCTAGTCAAGGGTTGGAACCTCCAGTGTTTGTCAGAGCTGATGTCCCAACTAAGAAAAAGAAGAAGATTAAGCATACTTCTGTACACTGTAAAGATCCTCAAAGAGAATGGCACGAGTTTACTTGGGGCCTGTTCAATGCCTAATGGCCATGAAGCCTGCTCAAGGGGTTTCTTTGCCTAACCCTCTTTAGACATCTACTCCTTCCAAGTGAGCTAGGAAACCTGATTCCTCAGATGAAAAGTGGCTTATCTCTCCAACTTGCTAAGATGCTGCTGATGCATCTTCCAGAGGTCCTGCCTTTGGATCTGTCAAGAGCTGTTATTCTTGGCTTTCCCTGCTCTCCTTACTTGAAGACATTAAAGCCAAGTTGCTGGATGCTCTTTTGGATAATGTTATTCATGGCTTTCCCTGCTCTCCTTACTTGAACACATTACCAAGTTTCTGGATGCTCTTTTGGATAATAAAACTCTCTTTGGGACTACTGCTGCTGAGATGTTGTAAGTTTCTTAAGTAAAAAGATAAAGCCTTGCATGGATCTTAAGCATATATTTGTACCCCCTATCCCTAAGTTCCAGAGGAACTATCCTAGGGTCTATATTAAATCAGCAAATGCTTAAAATAGTGAACGCTGATTTATTGACCCCTTAAAAGCGAAGTCTTGAAATCCCTAACACACGTAGGAAAAAAAATCGCTGTTACACAAAAAAAAAAAAAAAAAAAAAAACTTCAAACACTAAATAAGGTGATGGGTTTTGCCCCCCCCCTACTTAAATATACCAACTCTGAGATCCCACTACAGTGGAGGAAATGTCCCGAAAATGGCCTAACGATTTGTTCCGTGTCTTTGGGATTGCTTTTAAAGGGTTGACAAATCAGCATTTACTATTTTAAGCAATCGCTGATTAGTATAGACCCCTATCCTTCTAGGTGTGCTTTTGTTAGCAGGCAGCCTCATCAGGCTACCAAAGACAAGAAGGGTGGTAGGCAATCTCCTCCTGCTAAGTCTCCCCAGCCTGCTGTGGCTCAGAAATCTCCTTTTTTTCAGACAAACCTGCTTTTCTTTGACTTCTTGCCCCCCACCTTGGCCAGGTTTCCTTATTCCTTTGTCTGTCTCTCTCTTCCAAACTGGCATATCATCACCTCGGATTCTTGGGTTCTGTCATCTGTCAGGGCTACTTCATGCTGTAGAAGTCTCCCTCCTTTTTCAGGGATTCCCCACCCTCCTCTGGAACAACTTCCTCATCTGTCTGAGGTTCTTGGGTCCCTGTTGAACTAGGGAACTATTCCATCTGTCCTCCTTTCTAAGTAGGTAAAGGTTTTACTCTTGGATGTTCCTGGTCTGTTGAAAGGAGTGCACTTGGAGACCTAATCTGGATCCCTTCTTGCTCAACACCTTTCTCAAGGTTCCTACCTTCTGGATGCTTACTCTTCAAACCCTATTTCCTCTCATTCTACCCCAGGCTTTTCTAGTGTCCTTGGATTTGAAGGATGCTTACCTTTATGTTCCTATTCACCATCTTTTTAGGAAGTATTTGCATTTTTCTGTTTTTTCCTCTCATTTTCAGTCTCTGTGCTTTGCCCATTGGTCTCCTTACTGCCCATCGGTATTCACAAAATGCCTAACTCCTGTAATTACCTTTTGCAGGCTCCATGGCATTCAAATTACTCCTTATCTAGATGACCTGTTGCCTCAGGTGCCTTCTCCCAGTCACCTGTTACAGGATCTGCAATTCACCATTTCTCTCCTCTAAAGTCTGTGGTTTCTATCAACTTTCAAAAGTCTATCCTGACACTCTTCCAGAACCATGTGTATCTGGGTTGCAGGATTCAGACAGTACCGATGCTGGCATCTTTTTCCATCTGCAAACGTTCTGTCATTGACAACTTTCTTTCAGTCTCTTCTTTCTCTGCCTGCTATTCCAGCCAGAGAGATTCTTCAAGTCCTGGGAATCATGCCTTCTTTTATTCCAGTGCTCTTTCTTGCCATACTGCAAATGCAGAAACTTTGGTGGTACCTCAAGTCAGTTTGGCTTCAGCATTGCCACCTTCTAGATTTCAGTGTGCCTCTCCTTCCTTGTCTAAAGTGGAAATTCAAGCGGTAGGTTCTGCAAGTTTCCCTCAATCAGGCCTGCCCTTTCAGCCTCCAGTTCCTTCTCAAGAACTATCCACAGATGCTTCAGACAGGGGATGGGAGGCTTTCTGTGGTCATCTGAAAGTCAAAGTCTTTGCCCCCCCCCCCATCAGAGGTCAGACCATATCAACATCAAAAAGATGAGAGCTCTGATTCTGGCCATTCAGGTTTTTCACCCCATGCTGTCTCCAGTCTCTATGAAGATTCACATGGGAAACACCACAGTGATGTGGTATGTCAGCAAGCAGGGGGGCACAAAATCATACCTTCTCTGCAGGTTGGCTCTGTGGGCCTGGGATATGTCTCTCCTCAGTTAACTCTTCAGGCAGTATATATTCCCTCAGAAAAAAAGTTTAGTGACAGACACCTTGAGCAGGTCCAAAACATAGACTCCCGAATGGATGCTTCACAGAAAAGTATTTCTGGACATAGTCCATTTATGGGAGAACTCCTCAGGTAGATTTTTGTCTCCCCACTGAACAGAGAACTCCATATTTTCTGTTCCAGAGTGGCATGCCATCTGGCATGGAAGAGGGACTCCCTTTCTTTCCCTTGGAAGGGGATGCCTCATATGCATTCCCTCTCCTTCCTCTACTTACAAGAGTCCTGTAGAAAATTCAGCTGGACTCCCCAAAAATATTGTTATTGACTCCCTTTTCACCAAGACAGCACTAGGCCCCCTCTTAATGCATCTGGCATCACAGGTTAGGACAAGTCACTCATCCATTCTTACCTGTCCAAGCTTCAGCTGATTCTGTGAGTGATAGGGTTTTGATTTCTTTTAGGCACCTCTTTCTGAGGATGTGCTTAAGGTTTTACAGGAGGCATAAAATCCTGCAACTAGAAAGTCTTGTATGTTCAAACTGAAGAGATTTTCTGTCTGGTGCCATGCTCATAACCAGGATAATTAAGTTTTTTAGTGGGGGTCCCTCTGGTTCTCTTCTGTTTGTGTGAGTTGCTCCAATCTGGCTTGGCCTATTCTTCTGTAAAGGCCAATTTGTCAAGTGTTTGTCTGTCTGCCCTTGATTCTTACCTTGCCTTCTTGTTTTGAGGTCAAACAGTTTCCTAAAGGCATCCTGCATCTTAGTTCTCCAAGGAAGCTTGTTCCTCCTCTTTGGGACCTTAATTTTGTTTTAGAAAAAATTGACCCAGGCACCTTTTAAATCTGGAACATTGTACCTGGAAGATTGTCTTTTTACTTGCTCTTACTTCTACGCTGAGGGTTTCTGAGCTTCATGTCCTTATGGCCATCCCTCCTTCTTTAGTTTTTCACAGGAGCAGTGTGTCCCTTTGTACTAATCCTTCTTTTATGCCCAAGATGTTCAATAAGTTGTTCCTGAATCAGGCAGTTCAACTCCCTTCCTTTTTGCCTTCTCCTCAGTCTCCTAGTGACAGGGTCTTGCATACTTTGGATTTACACAGACAGCTCAGGTATTATTTGGATAAAATAAAGCCCATTTGTAAATTTGACCAGCTTTTTGTTTCTTTTCATCCCAGGACATCGAGTTTGGCTGTTTCTAAGCAACAATCTCTTCCTGGACATCTAAGGTCATTTCTATTTCTTTATTCTTTCCATGGCAAATGCCTTTTTACTTCCATTAGAGCTCATTCATGGAAAATGGTTCACATTGCCTACCTTGACCTGACCAAGGCATTTGATACAATACCCCACTTGGGTGATGTTGCCAAACTTAAGAGGTTAGGTACAAACCATTTTGTCAACCAGTACATAGCCAGCTGAGTCACAGGACCCAAGAAGTTAGAATTGGGGAGTCTTCCTCTACAAAAAATCCATTCACAAGTGGAGTCCCTCAGGGATCAGTCCTGGGACCGCTCCATTTTGGCATTTACTTCTCTGAAGTCAAGGCCAATGTCAGTGACCTCTAGCTGTCAAAATTTGCAGATGATTTCAAATTAGGAGCTGTCACTGAATTGCCCACAGACACGAATGTTCTCCAGGAAGAGCTAATACAGACAAACAAATGTGTCAGATCCATGGACTAAAAAAATGCCAAGAAATGCATAATAGTATCCCTCAGGAAATCATCTACCCTGGTAACTATTATAGGATCATAGGTGGTTAGTAGGCTGTTGACCCAGAGGTCTTTTCATCCCAGTGTTATACCACAAATACTCTAGTCAGTACCTAGGATTGTCTTTAGTAATGACTGCCCATGTCCGGGAGGGTTGAGGGCACTATACCCAGTATGACTTTATGCTGCCCCATCCACTCATCCAGGTTCCTTTTGAACAGTGTCATAGAGGTGCTCTGCTTCATGTGGATTGGCAGCCTATTCCAAAGTTGTGGCAGTCACTGAGAAATCTGTCCATCCAGCACATCCTAGTCAAGTTGTAGGCCATATTTAGGTGCCTGGAATGCGTAGCTCTAGTGCAGTTTTATTGACGGATGTGCAGCAAATTCATATTGACAACACATCCCTAAGAATTGACTCTGTAGTTAGGGACTTGTGGAAACATCCCAAGTGTCTACAGTAGTGAGGTAATCCTTCTCTGTTGTGCAGCTTGTTAACAAAGGTATGGCATCTGGGTCCAAAGAAGTTCTTGTTCCACTGTGTTCAGCATTCATCAAACCTATCATTTAGTACAATGCATGCTTTGGTATGCATCTAACCTGGCATATCCAACAAATGGAACATCCAAAGAGGTTCCTCACTAAAAGAATACAGGGCGTACGTAACATTTCCTATGCAAACCACCTCAAGGCCCTTTCCCTGTATTTGTCAACAAGAGGCTGTTGAGTGAAGATCTATGCCTGGCATACAAGGCATTGGCAGACTCCACTTTGATGGACCTCCTGTATATCTGCAAAACAAACAGCATCAGAACTACATATTCTAAAGACTTAAAAGACAAACCTTGCCTGTGATATAAATAGGACCTGCTGGAGAGACAGGTATGTATCCCAGAGACAATACCTTCCCTGGAACAGGCTTACTGTCCATGTGATGCAGAATTCCTCCCTAGCCTTAATTCAGGTGTAACATGGACATTTGGATGGGTAACAGGAAATTAATTCCTGGTTTTACACTTGTCTGTCAAATGATTTCTCAAATGGACACAGGCTGCCTATAAATGGTTAATCTCCCAGGCCCATTCTTGCAAATGTTTCACCTTCCAAGCCTCTGTGTACACTTATTAAGGGTATCAAAACGTATCAGAGATTTGGGATGCATGGCTAGGCTTAAAACGGCCCTTGTGGTCATCAGCCTAGTAAACACCTATGAGCCTATGAACTCCACTAGGACTGTTTCCTCTTCTGGTGCTTTCTTCAAGAGGTTGGACATCAGTTCCATCCTTGAAGCTGCTACTTGATCTTCAGTGCCTACCTTTACTAAACATTATAAAATAGATATGGTTTCTAAGGCTAGAGCAGGTTTTGTTCAAGCCATTCTGCATGCCTTAGTTGATGGCTCTTCCTTGCCTTCCACCTCCTAATCCTTTAATTGAGCTTTTGTACTCTCCCTACTTTGAAGAATACTGCAGCAGTGATACAGAAGAACATAGTACACATGTGTAAAATCTTACCATAACAGTAGATGTTCTCTCTTCATCGTTGCGGTATTCACTCTCTTCCTCCAACCCCCTTTTTTACTTTGGATTTTACTTTGGTTCCCCTCCTAGCCGAAAATCTCCTTTCTTCATCTGCATTTTCTCCTCCTGGATGTGCTTGGTCTTTGTCTTTTTTTTTTTTGTCCTATGGAGTCTTCTGGGACAATTAATCTCTGAGTAACCGCATCTGTATATCACTTTTATGCCCTTCATCCTGTATGGGAAGCATAGGGCTTTGGTATACTGGCTGGAAATTAGGCTGTCCTTGACAGGAGATTCCTACTGTTTATAATACTGCAATAGTGAAAAGAAGGACATCTATTGTTATGGTAAGATATTACACAACTGTTATGGTAAGATATTACACAACTGTACTCTACTGAGTATGGATTCTTCAAAGCCTGTAGCTATCCCTCCAGTATTCATGCTTTGCAGGGCACTTTTAATTCTGCTGTTTCTCTGGATTCTCAACCCCTCTGTACCTAGAACTCCAGACTTTATAAAGTGTCAGGCTCTCATAACTTTCTTTTTAGAAACCCCATGGCTGACCTGGCTATGATCTCTATGGACGTGAACATTAATTCTAAACCATCTGTATCTTGTAACCCTGAGCCCAGTGAAAAATACAGCATAGCCTTTGATAGATGTGGGAGGAAGGTGTATGCCTCTTCCACATTGGCTTTCAGAGCAATTAACTGGACGACAACATGCATACTTACTATTTTTGCTGACGTACCCCAATCCATATCTAACCTTTCTGCTTCTGTCATAAAAACCAGTTTGTAAAACCTGATCAGTTCTGCTTCCCAGATTACCAGACAGTGATTAAAATATGCATATGATGTAGTGGATACTGTGTCAGTTGCTACAGCTGGAGGGACTGTGATGAGCAGGTTTGCCTTGGTCAGACTCCGCAGTTTTCCTGAAGATGTCAAAGCCCAGATTTTAAATGCCGCAGTGGAGAAAGATTTATATTTTGGAAATTCCTTATTTGAGGTGCTCAGAAAGTTAGACGATAGAGGAATATTGATGCAGAGAATGAAGCAACTTTTTCTTTCCCTGCCCCAAAATACCAGAGAAATTATCTGTCCAGCCCTGAGTCTTTCTTTTGGAAGCCTTTCAAATTGGCTAAACAAAAATCTACAAAAGCAACAGTTAACAGTAAATGGACAAAAAAAAAAAAAGAAAGGGGGTGGACATCACAAGGATCTTTCCTACATAAGAAAAATGCATGGCTGCCATTGGACTTTGCTCCCTCCTCCCTTCCAGAAATCAGCCATCCTCCCAGCCTAGCACAGAATATTTCTCTTATGTTACATCATTGGAGACAAATGACATCAATTTTTCAGTTCTTAAAATAATTCAACATGACTACAAAAGGCATTTCACCCTCTATAATAAGAGATCAGTCTACCACAATAAATCATACTTACTTGTTTCAACAAATTTTATCAGAAATGTCAGTGCCAGTGGCTCAACAAGTAGCACAATTGCTTTTGGTGGTAGAAGACAATACAAGAAGCTTGTGGGTTCAGTTCCCACTGCAGGTGATTAGATTAATTTTCAAATTGCTAACATTGCAGTGCAACATTAGGATGGATGATGTACTCCTGCCTGTGCCGATCTTCAGATGTGATGTTTGAGTTGATGGCAGCTCAGATGAATGTAAAAGATACCATGGCACCTATCGAAAAGAGTAGGGATTCTTTATTGATTAACACAACTTATACACATTATTTGCATATTGTACATTATTGACATTTTTCATCTACCATACAGTTTCATATATCCTAATGAATCCCCCCCACTCTTTTTCCACAACGAAAAATTTATCCTTTTTTTTAAATTTTCAGACAACACCCATTTGCCATTAAATTTCATTATATTCAGTTTCTCATTCCATATTGTCCAGGAAACATGAAACAGTTTTTTATCAGTCTTGTTCACCTCTTTTTGTGTTTTGTTGCTGTAGTACCCATATTCCAGCATTGTCATATTTATATTTTCAACAATTATTCTTGCATACTTTTGTCCATAATTTCTTTATTCTTAAACAATTCATTAAAGCATGCTCTGTTATTTCAACCTCCCCACAATGATTACGCACCCTCTCATGTATGTTTTTTTTTATAAGTCACGTTGGCTTTAACCTACAATTTAATTGTAAATCTCCACGTAAAATCATTACATTCATAAATTTTCCTACACCATGCACATCTTGCCTTAATTGCATTTCTTTCTTCATTCCCTAAATGCTTCCATGGGTAGTTGTAATAGTGTTTATTCATTATATTAGAATACCATTATTTTCTTAAATTTTTTATATTCAACTGCCATAAAAAAAAAATAAGCCGATACTCTTTCTGATCTTCACTTACAAAAAAAAAATGGTCATCTTTTTCCACAACTTATTTTCTCACAACTGTTCTTATACTTGTCTTTCATAATAACATTTATTAAATTTGTATGCTTTTCTTCCAATCCTGCCAAAACTTATAAAGATTCATTGAAGCTGCTGAACAATTGTGTTAATCAATCCCAGTCTACCCTCTTCTGTAACATACAAAATCCCTCTCCTAACTGGATTCAACCTGGATCCCCATATAAATGAGAATGTTGTGTGTCTTGCGGCTTGATCACCACAGCGGAACTCCGGTCCGCTAATGATTGGCAGTAGATTTTTACAAAACGCCGAGGTGCCAGTTCGACGCCCAACCTTCAGTGAAAGCATGCCCATTTACGGACGCATGTCTTTCGAACACTACCCAACCGCGGGGGGGACATGCAGAAATGAGAATGCAATAGATAATAACTATTTTTTTCAAATTTATATGGAATCATATAAATGCTACTAAATATGCAGTTTTGCCTAAAAGTATCAAACAAATTTTGTTATACAACAGTTTATAAGACTTCCAAAACATACAAACTTCTCTTAATTTTTGTATTATTTGCTCCCATTGCATTTCTATGTACAGTTTTATTCCAAATTTTATTCCTAATAAATGTGTAACCTCATCATAAAATTGAATCTCTTCTCTACTCTCCATTGACCCAATACCACTACTTTTAGCTTTAATTATAGATAGGCCATGCATTTTTAAATACTGATTTAATATTTTATCTTCTTCCATCTATTCCTTATTCTTCACAACATACATATTAAGACTATATTATTTGCATTGTTTTGTGTCTTTCGGCTTTTCCCGGTTAGGGGTCGCCACAGCGGAACTCCGGTCCGCTAATGATTGGTAGTTGATTTTTTTACGTGCCGAGTTACCAGACCTGACACACAACCTTCAACGAAGGTATGCCCATTCATGCATGTCTCCATGCAGAAGAAGCTCTAGCTGAGAATCGAACCGGACAGCATCTTACTGTGAGGCGACAACGCTACTGCAGCACCACCACCTCGGGTTATTTGCATAAGTAAGAATTATAGGAATTTGAATATCTCCTGTTATATCTTGCCATTTTCAACACTGTATTCATATTACTGTCAACAATGTTCATAAGTAATGTAAGTAATGCAAATAAAATGCTGGTTGCTGGACACCCCTGGCTTATTCCACATTCTATTTTTATTTCTTCAAATCCACCCATTTAGTATCCCTCTCACATTATTATTTAGATATACTGACAAATGTTTTAATTATTTTTATCACTTATACCATAATCTCTTACTCTATATCCCATAATACATCATATTGCATTCTGTCAAACATTTTACTTGCATCTCCTACCATAACTTTAGTCTCCTCCCCTTTATTTATAATGTCATCTCTCACCTCTCTCAATATCCATAATAAATCTTGACTTCCTTTCCCTATCTTACCAAAAATCCTGTCGTCAAGTAATTTATCTACACTATTTCCTAATCCCTGTTATTCTCATAAATATTTTATAATCTGTATTATTCAATACTGTTGGTCTCCAATTTCTTACATCCTCTTTTTTTCCCCCCTTTTTTCCATATAAGTTTCATAACCCCCGTAATATTTGTTTATTTATTATTACTTTTTTGAACCATTCATTTAATATTTCCAGGAAATAGATTTTTTTTCCATTCTTCCATATTATAATACATAATATTCACTACCATCCAGGAAAAAGATTTTTTTCCATTCTTCCATATTATCATCATCATCTTCTTTCGGCTGTTCCCGCTAGGGGTCGCCACAGCAGATCACCTGTTTCCATTTCTTCCTGTCCTCTGCATCTTGCTCTGTCACACCAACCCACCTGCATGTCCTCTCTCACCACATCCATAAACCTTATCTTAGGCCTTCCTCTTTTCCTGTTACCTGGTAAGCTTCGTCCTTAGCATCTTTTTCCCAATATACTCAGCATCCCTCCTCAGCACATCTCCAAACCAATGTAATCGTGCCTCTCTGGCTTTGTCTCCAAACCTTCCAACCTGGGCTGACCCTCTAATATACTTATTCCTAATCCTGTCCACCCTCGTCACACCCAGTGCAAATCTTAACATCTTTAATTCTGCTACATCCAGCTCAAACTCCTGCTTTTTGTCAATGCCACTGTCTCCAACCCATATAACATAGCTGGTCTCACTACCCTCTTTTAGACCTTCCCTTTCACTCTTACAGATACTCGCCTGTCACAAATCACTCCTGACACTCTTCTCCACCCACTCCATCCTGCCTGTACTCTCTTCTTCACCTCTCTTTCGACACTCACTGTTACTCTGAACTATTGACCCCAAGTATTTAAACTCATCCACCTTCGCCGCCTCTACTCCTTGCATCCTCACCATTCCTCTATCCTCCCTCTCATTCACACACATATATTCTGTCTTAGTCCTGCTGACCTTCATTCCTCTTCTCTCTAGAGCATATCTCCATCTCTCCAGGGTCTCCTCCACTTGTTCCCTACCCTCACTACAGATCACAATGTCATCTGCAAACATCATAGTCCACGGGGACTCCTGTCTGATCTTTTCTGTCAGCCTGTCCATCACCATTGCAAATAATAAAAGGCTCCGAGCTGGTCCTTGATGTAACCCCACCTCCACCTTAAACGCATCCATCACTCCCACCGCAGACCTCACCGCTGTCACACTACCCTCGTACATATCCTGTACCACTCTTACATACTTTTCTGACACTCCTGACTTCTTCATACAATACCACAACTCCTCTCTAGGCACCCTATCATATGCTTTCTCTAAGTCTACAAAAACACAATGCAACTCCTTCCGACATTCTCTGTACTTCTCCATCAACACTCTCAGAGCAGAGATCGCATCTGTAGTGCTCTTTCCTGGCATGAAACCATACTGCTGATCACTAATCATCACGTCCCTTCTTAACCTTGCTTCCACTACTCTTTCCCATAACTTCATGCTGTGACTGATCAATTTTATCCCTCTGTAGTTACTACAGCTCTGCACATCACCCTTATTCTTAAAAATCGGTAGCAAAACACTTTTTCTCCATTCCTCAGGCACCCTCTCACTTTAAGATTTCATTAAACAGTCTGGTTAAAAACTCCACTGCCATTTCACCTAAACACCCCGATGCTTCCACAGGTATGTCATCTGGGCCAACAGCCTTTCCATTCTTCATTCTCTTTATAGCTATCCTTATTTCCTCCTTGCTAATCCATTGTACATAATGATTTACTATCCCTACATCATCCAACCTTCTCTCCCTCTCATTCTCTTCATTCATCAACCCCTTAAAGTACTCTTTCCATCTCCTCAACACACTCTCCTCACTTGTGAGTATGTTTCCCTCATTATCCTTTATCACCTTTACCTGCTGCACATCTTTCCTAGCTTGGTCCCTCTGTCTAGCCAATTGGTACAGGTCCTTTTCTCCCACCTTTCATACAACTCGTCATATGCCTTATCCTTAGCCTTTACCACCTCTCTCTTTGCCATGCACCTCATCTCCTTATACTCCTGTCTACTTTCTTCATCTCTCTGACAATCCCACTTCTTCTTTGCCAAACTCTTTCTCTCCTGTACTTCCTCATTCCACCACTATGTCTCCTTGTCGTCCTTCCTCTCTCCAGATGTGATACCAAGCACCTTTCTAGCCATCTCCCTTACTAGCTCTGCTGTAGTTACCCAGCTGTTTGGTAACTCTTCACTGCCACCCAGTGTCTGCCTTAACTCATCCCTGAACTCCACCTCACAATTACCCTTTTTCAATTTCCACCACTTGATCCTTGGTGCTGCCCTCACACTCCTCCTCCTCTTCTTGATAACCAACGTCATCCTACAAACCACTATCCTATGCTGCCTTTCTCCAGTCACCACTTTACAGTCTCCAGTCTCCTTCAAACTGGCCCTCCTACATAAGGTATAATCCACCTGATCTTCCTCCACTCTTGTATGTCACCCTATGCTCCTCCCTCTTGTTAAAATACGTATTCACCACAGTCATGTCCATCCTTTTCACAAAATTCATTACCATCTGACCTTCTGCATTCCTTTGTTTAACACCATACCTACCCATCACTTCCTCACCCCCTCTGTTCCCTTCACCAACATGCCCATTGAAATCTGCTCCAATCACCACTCTCTCACCCTTGGGTACAGTCATCACCACTTCATCCAATTCACTCCAAAATTTTTCTTTCTCATCCATTGCACACCCAACTTGTGGAGCATACGCACTAACAACATTCATCATTACACCATCAATTTCCAGCTTCATAAACATCACTCTATCCGACACTCTTTTCCCCTCCAAAACACTCTCAGCATACTGTTCCTTCAGAATAACTTCTACGCCATTTCTCCTCCCATCCACACCATGATAAAACAATTTGAACCCACCTCCGATACACCTAGCCTTACTCCCCTTCCATCTGGTCTCTTGCACACACAATATACCAACCTTCCTTCTGTCCATCATATCAGCTAGCTCTCTCCCTATACCAGTCATACTGTCAACATTCAAAGTTCCGACCCTCACTACCACAGTCCTAGCCTTTCTCCTCTCCTCCTGCCTTTGGCCATGTCTTCCACCTCTTCTCCTCCTTCGGCCAACAGTAGCTCAATTTCAACCAGCAGCCTGTAGGCTAACAGTACTGGTGGCAGTCGTTGTTAACCCGGGCCTCGACCAATCCGGTATAAAAATTTTTCTTGGTGACTGCATGAAATGTTTTGGTGAAGTTTTATGCCGGATGCCCTTCCGGGCTTGGGACCGGCACAAAGAAATTCACTGGCTTGTGCATCCCCATATTATAATACATAATATTCCCTACCATCCATTTCCATTGCTTTTTCCGTATTTAATTCCTTTAAAATTACATTAAGTTCACCTACACTTATATTCTTTTCCATAGTCCTATTATCCTGTTTACTTAATTTTTACCTTTCCATTTCTCCCTTTTTAATGTATTTTCTCTCTCTCTCACCCTCTATATATATATATATATATATATATATATATATATATATATATATATATATATAAGTGTGTGTGTGTGTGTGTGTGTGTATACAGTGGATATAAAAAGTTTACACACCCCTGTTAAAATGCCCGGTTTTTAATGACACCACAATAAATCATTTCAAAACTTTTCCCACCTTTAATGTGACCTATAACCTGTACAATTCAATTGAAAAACAAATCTGTTAGGGGAAAAATATAAAAAATAAATGTACAATATGTTGGTTGCATAAGTGTGCACACCCTTAAACTAATATTTGTTGTGTGTGCACACCCTTAAACTGATACTTTGTTGAAGCACCTTTTGATTTAATTACAACATTCACTCTTCTTGGGTACACACCTGCCATCAATTAAAGAGACTCTGATTAACCCCCAATAATATCAGCTGTCTTAGTAGGATTTTCCTGACGTTTACTCGTTATCTGCAACAGCAAAAGCCATGGTTCATAGAGAGCTTACAAAGCATCAAAGGAATCTCATTGTTGAAAGGTATCAGTCAGGAGAAGGGTACAAAAAAATTTCTCAAAGACGTAGAAAGACTAGTACACTTCACACTGCCACAAAATCCGAAGTTCTGTAAGAGGAACAGTCCCAAATAAGTACTCGCAGGTCAGATTAACGTTCGAACAGTTTATTTAAAACATGCAACGTTTTCGTTGCTATCTGCAACTTCTTCAGAAAGTCAATGAACTAAAGTAATAGCTGCATTTGGCGCCATTTCTGGTTTTTAAAAATCTCATGTGGTGATCTTAACCAATCATGTCATCGAGTTCAATACAAATTGCTGAATATTCAGTATGGATTAACTCTATAAGTGCACTACTAAAATTATTAAAGTTATACATCCTGACATTCACCCTATTCAAAATCCATAACATTCACTAAGAAGTCAGTAATTTTTCAAAATTTATAAAAATCCTATTAATTTTAAAATCACTGTTTCAACTAGAATTCAAAGATAATACTATTTGCTTTCATTTTCCCACAGGGTTAATTCCTGACTCACCTTTTCATAGAGAATTAATTTATTTGATAATACAGGATTCCAAATGATGGAACTGATGATTAAGTATTATATCATACAAACTGATGAACTGTTAATTGAAGTTCAAAACATTGATGATGACATAAAAAATGACTGTGACTACACCAGATATAAATATGACTATTCAAGAGTGTTTGTCAGTATTGACCAACTGATTGAAAAATTAAAACTGGCAAAAGTGAAGAAACTGACTAGAGACCGGTTGGCATATTCAAATAATACTGCATACCCGGTACCACATGAATCACAAACTTGGACTAATAAAAAATACCCATTTAACACAAATGGGAAACAAATGACAACAGACTATGAAAAAGTTCCTAGGGAAGACCGAGCACCTATATCAGAGGAACCTTTGAGACGCAGCGAAAGGCTGCTATCTAACAGAACTAACTTGAATACCAATAGTGACTTAAGGCAACAGAATGAGTCTAACGAACTGGTTTTTCAGAAGGACGGGCAGCAACCGAATACATCGTATGCCAGAGCTGCCCGGAACCAGAAAACCAGATTTTGGAACAACAAGAACAAACATTAATTAACAAATTAATTATGTTAAAAAATCTAGCAGGCGACTTTGTTATATATAACTACTCGTCTGTTGAGTTAGACCCTGTACTTATTGATGTACTCGCTAAGGGTAATACATTTGTACCAACTAAAAGTATGAATCTTGCACAAGTTTTGATAGAACTGAAGTGTTTTGTTAGGAAGTTGAATCTAACTTGCTTACTAGGTAATGACAACACCTTTAATACTAGATTTAAACCAGCAAGCACTTTCAACCCTCCACTTCATCCTTTATTAAACCTTTTTGAGAGTATGTCTGAAATGGACATTAGACATTTACATTCTCGTCCGAGATATTCTAACATGCTGAATAATATTACAAGAGAAGAAATGGAAGCTCTAGAATTATTGAGAACACAAGGAGTAAGATGCATCAAACCAGATAAGGGAGGAGGGTTAGTTATTTTAGACTCAGATGATTACATCTATAAGATGGAAGAAGTACTGTCAAGCACAGCTTATAGTGTAGTTACACTAAACGAGTACAATACAGCTCAAAGTAGAGTAAAGAGCTACTTGAGAGACCTCTTCATTGAAGGGAGAATCGATCTGGATACATTTAATTACATAAACATTCCATTTCCCAAGCTTGCAGTAATGTTCGGAATACCGAAAATCCATAAAAACCTTAATAACCCCCCCCCCATGAGATGTCTAATTGATGCAAGAGCTTCACTTACATATCCATGTTCCAAATTGGTAGACTTCATTTTACAAAAATATATTAAGAAACTGCCACAAATTTGCAAAGACTCTTGGTCACTGTTAACAAATTTAAATGACATAGAGATGGACATTAATGACAACTTTTTAACAATAGACGTAATTGATTTATATATGTCTATACCCCATATGGAAGCTACTGAATGGACTGAACTTATGTTGAAATATCTAGAAGCACCAGATGACGAAATTAGACTAGTGACAGAGCTAATAGATATTATTTTGAGTAATAATTATTTTACTTTCAATAACATTTATTATCTACAGAAACAAGGCGTAGCCATGGGCTCGCCTTGTGGAGCAAGTCTAGCAAACATTGTAGTTGCCCATTGGGAGAAAACATTTATTTTTGACGAAGATTCTAGAAAGAACAGAATCAAACTATACACCAGATTCCTTGATGATATATTTGTCATTTTCAAAGGTAATCAACAAGAAGCATCTGAATTTTTAGATTACTTAAATACAACAACTAGTTTCTTTAAATTCACTTACACTTATAACTCGAACAAAATTGATTACTTGGACCTCTCGTTACTCAGAGATACGAGCTTGAATGGAATAACATCAAATATATTTCGTAAACCAACATACTGTAACTCTTATTTACATTTCTCAGGTGCCCATCCCTATAAACAAAAACATTCCATTGTGAAGGGACAATTGGTGAGGGCAACAAGATTATGTACACGAGATGCTGACTTTGATAGTGAATGTGATAAATTAAGAAACATGTTTACAAATCAAGGGTACCCTAACTCATTGATATTAGAATTAACTAGTGAAATTAAATCAAAAAGAATGAGAGGAATTTTGACAGCCATTTTAAAAATAAAAGAACCAATGAATAAGACAGGGCGGGGATTGACTGACATTTTATTGTCAGACAATACACCAACAACGGTGACAGAAGGATTTACTTTAACATCAACAACAGTTTCTAATAGTGTTAAAAAGAAGTACGACATGAGTTTTATAACAACATATAACAAAGACAGTGATGCAATAGTATCAATATTAATAAAAAATTGGCAACTTTTAGGTAAAGACTTTAACCTTTTAACTAGACTAGGTACTAGATTTCAAGTAATTTTTAAGAAAGGAATTAACTTGAAAAAAACACTAGAAAATAAAGTCACTACTTATAGCAACAAAACTAAAGGGTGCTTTCAATGTGGAATGTGCAGCATGTGTAAGAACATCAAACCCATGAATAACTTCACAGTAAATAAAATAACAAAAAAAATTTTGATAAAACAAAGACTTGACTGTAATTCCAAAAGGGAACATCTGTCCAGCCTATTACATAGGCAAAACGGACCGTAGATTTAGAGATAGAATATACGAACACACATATGCCATCTCTAAAAATAGAAAGGATAATGCTGTAGCAAGACACATAGAGCAGTTTCCCTGTCACACTTTTTCATTTGCAGCCATTGATCAAATAATTGAAAATTTTAGAGGAGGCCCTACATCTTTAACACTTGAGTGTGCTGAATTAGTGTGGCAACTGAAATTAAACGCATGCACATTTCCAGGTTTAAATGAACACTGTAGTATTTCCTGTTGGCTGAAACTAAAGAGCTACATGAGACTCTAGTTAGCTAATTATTGGGTGTACAGTTGTTTAGTTACACAAATGTTTGACAAAATGTATTATCTTTGAATTCTAGTTGAAACAGTGATTTTAAAATTAATAGGATTTTTATAAATTTTGAAAAATTACTGACTTCTTAGTGAATGTTATGGATTTTGAATAGGGTGAATGTCAGGATGTATAACTTTAATAATTTTAGTAGTGCACTTATAGAGTTAATCCATACTACATATTCAGCAATTTGTATTGAACTCGATGACATGATTGGTTAAGATCACCACATGAGATTTTTAAAAACCAGAAATGGCGCCAAATGCAGCTATTACTTTAGTTCATTGACTTTCTGAAGACGTTGCAGATAGCAACGAAAACGTTGCATGTTTTAAATAAACTGTTCGAACGTTAATCTGACCTGCGAGTACTTATTTGGGACTGTTCCTCTTACAAAACTTCGGATTTTGTGGCAGTACAAAAAAATTTCCACAGCATTGGATATATCATGGAACACAGTGAAGAAGTCAGCAAAAAGTGGAGAAAATATGGGACAACAGTGATGTTGCAAAGAACTGGATTTCCCTCCAAAATTGATGAAAAAACAAGACAAAAACTGGTCAGGGAGGCTGCCAAGAGACCTACAGCAACACTGAAGGAGCTGCAGGAATTTCTGGAAAGTACTGGTTGTATACTACGTGACAACAATCTCCAGCATTCCCCATATGTCTGGACTATAGGGTAGGGTTGCAAGACGGAAGCCTTTTCTTACACAGAAAAAAACATCCAAGCCCGTCTAAAATTTTCAAAACAATACATCATGTCTCCCAAAAGCATGTGGGAAAATGTGTTATGGTCTGATGAGACAGAAGTTGAACTTTTTGGCTACAATTCCAAAAGGTACGTTTGGCGCAAAAACAAAACTTTGCATCACCAAAAGAACACCATCCCCACGGTGAAGCATGGTGGTGGCAGTATCATGCTTTAGGGTTGCTTTTCTTCAGCTGGAACTGGGGCTTTAGTCAAGGTGGGGGGAATTGTAAGTTACTAGTAGCCACCCTTAAATCCAATAACAAATCTGGTGACTGACTTTTTACTAACTTTGTTGGAAACACTTGAAACAGACTTCCAAATGATCTAACTTCCCTTACATCTACTCCACTCTTTAAGAACCATCTAAGAGTCTTCTTAAATCCCAGTTAGTTATGTACATGTTCTAAACCAGACTGACACCCTCTCCCCTTGCTAAAATACCAAAACTACCTCAACAGTTATGTCTATTTCTTATTTCCTTCACTATTTGTTTAGGATGCTCTACAAATTTTTTCTAGTTTTAACTCAGTATTTTCTGTTCCCTGTCAAACTACTACTTAATAAAAACTAGCCTTTTTAGAGAGTTTGTTATATGCCATGCCCTTTGTGTATCTATGTATATAAGATGTTTGTTACATGCCATGCCCTGTGTACATCTATGTATATAAGATGTTTGTTACATGCCATGCCCTGTGTACATCTATGTATATAAGATGTTTGATAGATACTAGCTATTTATTTCTTTTTGCATTCCATGTCTAACCCATTGCTCTAAATCTGCTATACCTATTCTTCTGTAGTTGTATCAACTGCTCTAACTCTCTTTACACCAACTCTAATATAATTATTTTTTTCTTGCTCTTTTTCTTAATATTGTTATTTCATTTTTTCTTTTCCCTTTTTTCATCTCTCACCTACTAACTTAAATTAAATGTATGGTAAAGTGTGTTTTTTTTTTTTTTACATTAATCTATTGTTATAATGTTTTCTTTAAGTAGATGCTTTGTATCTTTATTCAATTTATTTAATACTATTTTGGAGCTTTTCTCCCCGGGCCTCTACTGAAAATGGACATATATCCAGTTAGAACAGCCCTGTCGACAAATGTTAAATAAAATAAATAAATTATGAACTGTTCCAAATAACAGTCACTTTTGGCCCAAAATAGTCAGGCGTCTGCGAGAAAGCTGAAGATAGAGGTATGTCACCTTCCAACATGACAGTGATTCCAAGCATACATCCAAATCAACAAAAGAATGACTTCACTAGAAGAAAATTTTAAGTTTTGGAATGGCCTAGCCAGAGCACAGACGTAAGTCCAATAAAAAAATGTGGCGTGACCTGAAGAGGGCTGTGCACAAGAGATGCCCTCGCAATCTGACAGATTTGGAGCACTTTTGCAAGGAAGAGTGGGCAAATATTGCCATCAAGATGTGCCATGCTGATAGACTCCTACCCAAGAAGACTGAATGCTGTAATTAAATCAAAAGGTGCTTCAACAAAGCATTAGTTTAAGGGTGTGCACACACAGCAAAAAATTATTTTAAGGGTGTGCACACTTAATGTAACCAGCGTGTTGTACATTTTTTTATTTTTTATATTTTTTCCCCTAACAGATTTGTTTTTCAGTTGAATTGTACAGGTTATAAGTCACATTAAAGGTGAGAAACTCAAATGTTTTATTGTGGTCTCATTTTTTTTATATCACAAAAACCTGGCATTTTAACAGGGGTGTGTAAACTTTTTATATCCACTGCATATGTGTGTATGTATGTATATGGATTCACTTCATAACACTGAAAACTCAAAACACTGAAAATGAGAAAACTTCATAATATAGAAGACCAAAACACTGAAACTTCAAAACACTGAAAACTCAAAATACTGAAACTCAAAACACTGAAAACACATATCGTACATATACGGAGTTTAAACAACATAAATCATAGCACTTTCCACCATGTGTAAGCAGGGGGGGGCAAGCCCCCCTTGCACTCCCCATGTGGTGGCTATGCCCCCCCACCGCTACTTAAATATATCAAATCCAAGATTGCACTTTGTGTACTTACACTTGGTGGAAAGTGCTATGATTTATGTTGTTTAAACTCAGTAAAAAAAAAAAAAATATATATATATATATATATATATATATATATATATATATATATATATATATATGATATGTGTTTTCAATGTTTTGAGTTTCAGTGCTTTGAGTTTTCAAGATTTTGAAGTTTCAGTGTTTTTGTTTCAGTGTTTTGAGCTTTCAGTGTTATGAAGTGAATCCATGTATATATGTATATGTGTGTGTAATATATAATATAATATATATATATATATATATATATATATATATATATATATATATAGGTCTGCTTATAAATCTTGAAAGCTCATAATCCTGAAATGTAAAACACTGAAGCTAAAATCCTGAAAGTTCAAATTACTGAATTTCATAATATTGAAAAAACGGAGTACACCAACACTTACAATATTCCAACACAATGACATAGCAAAACATATTACTCTTCTCCAACTGTAAGCAGGAGGGCAAGCTCCCATGCACCCCCCAGACCCCTGCTAGTTAAATATATAAACTCTGATATCGCACTCTACAGAGGAAAATAGCAAACATACCATTACATGCTTCATGACTGCCTATTGTAACCTTAGTCATGTTCCATTTTAATTTGCTATACAACATAACTCATCTTAGTGTAATAAAGTGCGATCTCGGAGTTGATATATTTAAGTAGCAGGGGTTGTGGGGTGCAGAGGGGCTTGCCCCCTGCTAATAGTTGGAATAAACTAATATACTCTGTCTTTTATTTGTTTCTGTAAGTACTTCTGCTGGAGTATAGTAAGTGTTAGTATCCCGTAATTTTTTGTCAATAGTATGAAATTCCGTGTTTTGAGTTTGCAGTATTTTGAACTTTCAAGATGTTGGCTTCAGAATTTCAAGATTACGAGCTTTCAAGATTTAGAAGCGGACCTATATATATATATATATATATATATATATATATATATGGGTCTACCTGACAACACCGACACACCACAACACCGACAACGAAATCACTGACACCACATAACCGACAGTTCACAAACACGAAACCTCACATGCCCGATGCACCATAATACCAACAATCAACAAACAAAACAAATCCCCTGTCCAAAAAGCACACACACAACACAAGCACACCAACATCCTTACAAACCCACACTAAACCTCACATACAACTATCTACAACCTTAACCCTTACCCTAAGGTCCGTCACTATTGCACACTCACCTAACCTGCGCCCTAACCCTAACTCACTTAACCCGCCCCTAACCCAAAGACTGTCACTATCACACACTCACCTAACCCGCGCCCTAACCCACTTAACCCGCCCCTAACCCAAAGACTATCACTACCGCACACTTACCTAACCCGCACCCTAACCCTAACTCACTTAACCCACCCCTATCCCTACAGACCGTCAATATCGCACACTTACCTTACTCGCACCCTAACGTCCATCACTACCGCATACTTACGCAGCCTTTTCCCATGTCGGTGTTCTCAGTGTCGGGGTTTTCATCCGTCGGTCTTCTCAGTTGTCGATCTTCTGGTGTCTGTGTTCTCATTGTCGCCGTTCTAAGCTGTCGACATTGTCAGGTAGACCCAAAGATATATATATATATATATATATATATATATATATACACACACACACACACACACACACACACACACACACACACACACACACACACACATTCTTGTTTTTTTTAAGTATTTTTTATTGTGTATTCACTGTTTCTCTTTCATTATTCTTCTGTTCCCTTATTACTGGCTCACATTTTGTTACAATCTTATTTTAATATGGCGCAACTTCCTATTTTCTCCCTTGTAAAAATATCTTTGCTTATATAACATTTTTAAATCTTCTCCTGATTCATGTCATAGAACCTTTTCTCCTTTTCATAGGTGTTTATCTTTTTTTCTATTACTTATTTCAACAACTCCTGACTCATTTACTTTTTTCTTTCCTCTTTCTCATTACTTGACATTCCAGAAAACACTTTTTGCATTTTTCTTTAAAACGTCTCCACCAATTCATTCAATTTTCATAAAATAACTTCATATTTACATGCTCTTTTCACAACTGTAAAATTTCTTCTTGTTTATTAAGTCTCTTCATGTCATGACATACTCTTACATATCCCTCTTTTTCTTGTACTTCTACCCATATAGATAAATAATTGAAAAATCATGTTTCTTTTACTCCTCCCTCTACTGCTTTTATGGCATTGGATATTACAAAGTAATCATTTTCTGTTTTTATCTAATTTCTTTTGTAAGCCCAGTGTTTCTCATCCCATATATATAATTTGCCATTTTTTTATTATTTCATATACCTTCCTACTTTTCTTCTTTTTCTTAAATCACAGTTGAAATCTCCCATTAATATTGTCTCTTTATTCACTCCTACATAGTTTAGGATTTTTTAAACATTGTTTCTCTTTCTTTCATCGTAACATACATATAAATTGCAGTGACTCTATATACATATTTTCTTCCATTTTACATATATGAGTATTATTCTACCCAATTCCTCTATACTATAATCTAAAACTTCATTACATAACATTGCAATACCTGAACATGTTTCTTTTCTCATGTTCCAAATAATGTTTCCACCCCATATTTTTTTGTTTATGACCTTTCTTTTTCAGTTAATAATCTTATGTCTTCTAGTATATTTTATGCATATTAAGTAATGTACACCATTGTAATAATATTCTTTATACTATTAACATTTATAGCTAAGATTCTCAGCTTCCTTTTAATAAAATGTTGCTATTTCCTTTCACATTTACCCTTTACATTTTTTATTTTCTTTCACAATTTTTCTTTCACCCTTTTCCCTATCGAATTCTTTTTACTTCTCACCACTCTCCAATTTACAGATTCATCTTCACTTGTTACTTGTTCTTCCACTTCATTATTTTCATTTTTTTCACCTACTATCTCTTCTTTATTATCATTCTGATCTCCATATTCTTTCTCTACACTCCTATACACATTTTCTTCTGTTACCTTTTTGTTCTTTAGCTTCTATATGTTTTTTCACAATGCATGTCCCATTTTCCCACATGTTTTACATATCATACCACACTTCTTAGCTTCACGCCCTGGTTTTCCACGAATAAAAACATTTCTTTCATCACAATTACTAACTAATCAAATGGTCATCTTTTTTCCACAACAAAAGCATGTTTTTGGTTGTCCCTTATATTTAACATAGCCTCTGTTTCCTTCTGCATTTGTCACACTTGAAATATGCATTATTTTTTTCATTTTCCATTTTTTAAATTACTCCACAATCCCATCCCCCAGTCTTTAATCCTCTATCAACATAAATTTTTGTAACATCCATCACTTCTCTACATACAGTCCTTAAATTATCTTCTACTAGATTGGGAGGAGACTCATATATTTAACAGCAAGTATTCTGAGAATATTGTCTATTACTCCCGATACCTAGACGACATTTATATCCTGTGGAATGGTGATTACAAATCTTTGGATGATTTTGTTAAATATCTGAACAACAGCTCCACATTTTTAAAATTCACCTTTGAATGCAATTCCACTGGAGTAGCTTATCTGGACACCCTAATATCCTATGATGGGATGAGTTTTAAATCCAGGATACACAGAAAAAGCACTTTTACCAATTTCTATGTGGAATACAGCAGTAATCACCCTGACAAACTTAAACTTAATATATTCAAAGGACAGCTCGTTCGTGCACTCAGGATGACATCTGATTATGCAGATATGATCGAGGAAGTTACTTTCATCACTAATCTATTTAGAGAAAGAGGCTATGATGAAAAACTGCTAACAGACACTAGTAAATTTGTTATCGACCAGTGGGGTAAGAAGTATACACCTCTATTAGGCACTAATACCAAAGAGGTGACATGTACTGTTACAAACACCGCTCAAGTGGATATTGCAGATACTAATAAATTTAACAGAGCATGCATTATTGAATAAGGCCCCCACTCCTATGCAGTAAAAGATATTATGAACAAGAATTGGGAAATATTATATAATGATAAAGAAATATGTAACATTCTTGGACATAAACCTAAGTTTGTCTACAAAATGGGTAGGAATTTAAAACATCTTTTTGAAAGCAACTATAAGAACAGTTCAATCACTGACACGTACACAAAGAAATGTGGGGCATGCAATCAGTGTAAGGATATCTTAGACACAAGTAACATAATTTTGGATAACATAAACAAGACTTGTGTGAGGTTTAGGAAAGGCAATTGTAACACTAACATGATCATCTATTTAGCTAAGTGTATGTGCTGTTCCGCCTATTATATAGGAAGGACTCAGAGACAATTCAAAAAAAGAATTTACGCTCATGGTTACAGTATTAAAACCAAGGATACCAAAAACGCCCTCTATAGGCATATAAATAAGGAGGGTTCTACACATCATTTCAAGTTTGCAATATTAGAAACAGTGAATGTTGACCCTAGGGGAGGCAACATAAAAAATGTGTTAGCTTATAGAGAATACTGGTGGCAGTTATATACTGATGCTATGACTGCACCAGGTATTAACGATTATATTTCAGTGAAACCAGCTTTAATGTTGAAAAACTGAATTTCTTTAACAATAATTATATATTACAGGAGTTTTTAGTTTTGACATTTAAAAATTTTAAATCTATTCATTAAGTTATGACTATGTAATTTTTGTATGAAATTCCAACTGATTATACTGTATTTACTATCATGTATAAATTGCATTTTATTTTTATTATGCTATAGCTTTAAGAAGTTTTTGGCGCCAATTTGAACAGTATTTAAAGTGGTTTTTTGAATTTGTACTTTGTTCTGATGAAGCTCATGTGATATGAGTGAAAGCGCTTAACCTCTTGGTTAATAAAACATTTCTGTGGATTTTTACAACAGACTGGTATTATTTCTCAGCTGAGCAGCGAGTAGTTTGTGAGTGGTCACTACGTTTTCTTAAATTATCTTCTCTATGAACTACAGTTCAAAATTGCACGATAATTCATTTTTTGTCTCTCTGTTAAATGTTTGTACTACATACATATTCAAGGACTGCATTCATTTTACTTTCAAACTTTTATAAGAATTCTGCCATGCACTGTCTGGTCTCAAATAGAATTTCATAATGTGTCTCTTATGTATAAAAGCTCTAACTTTTTTTGATGAAATGCCAAGGGCTGCAATTACTGTGTCCCAAACATCATACCTGTGGAGTTTTTTCCTCTTTTGCTGCTCAACCTTACCACAAATTGTCATCTTGTTGGCTCTCTCTCTCCTTTCTTCCACTAGCTTCTCTCCTTCCTTTACTTTTTAAGCATATGATTTCTTCGTTATTTCTTTCTTTCACCTCCTCCTCTTGTATCTTGTCCATAATTTCTCCCCACAAACCCAACATTGTGCTCTCTAGTTCCTAAATAGACATCCTGAAACCCTCCCAGTTGGAGGATTGTAAAAATACATTCTGCCACGCTTCACTATCACCCTCAAACAGCCTTTACTGAAACGAGCACTCCAAATACTGTGATTTTCCAACAACCTTCCTTTCCTTCACCTCTTTCACCTCTCCCTTCTCTGGGCAATATAAATGACTTCTCCATTCCTTCCAACATGCATACTTCATCTAATGGCCTCTCTCTTACCTGCTTCACCACCTCTACATTTACATTCACTTTCTCTTTCTCTGCTCTGACCTCTGTCTTGCATATGCTTGTTATACTTCTTCCTGGTTCTCCAAGCTGCCTACGTACCCAGAATGAATGCAGGAAGTCGAACAGCTACCAACAGTAGTATCCCCATACGATTGTGAGTAGGGGAAGTTCCACGATGCTTTGGACAAATTTCTGCTAGTAATGTGACTACCAACTCTAGCTTCCCATGAAAAGAGGCCACTAGCCCAATAGGATTTACCCAGTCAACAAAGGATAGACAGACGGATAAATAAATAAAATATAGTGCTATAACATGTAGTAGAACATGTTCTTCCTCCTTCTCAACAGAAAAAAGGTTTCTATTAAAGGATTTTCCAGTACTGAAAAGGAAGTCACATGGAGACCATTTTGGGTCTCTCCCCCTTTCTTGTTTATTTCAAGTTAAACAGCTCTTGAAATGGGTTTTGCACATTAAATCTCCTAGAAAACAGATGGCTTCTTCCTAGAATCTTAGTTTTGTGTTGGAGAAGCTAACCCTGTGTCCCTTTCAACCTGCAGCCAGTTGCTGTCTTAAACTTCTTAGAAGACAGCTTTACTTATTGCTCTGACTTCAGTTACATGAGTGTCTTGAGTTGCAAGCCGGCGCGTCTTCTCAGCCCTTTTTGACTTTAAATAAGGTCAGGGTGACTCTTAGAGCCAATCTTAACTTTATGTCCATTGAATCAGTCCATTCACTTCCCTGTATTCTTCCCTGAAACCAAAAGCAGAGGGGAGGGAATTCTTTATAAGATCAATGGTGGGAGGTTGGCATAATGGTTATTTAACTTACAGGCACAAAGTGCAGGGTTTGATTCACAAGTGGGGTAATTGGCTAGGTTTAAATTGGTGGACAAGGGCAGTTAGCTTAGTACTAATCTATGAACTTATGAACAAGGATGACCACAGGAAACTGAGCTTCTAACTGGACAAGACTATAGATTTCATAATGTTTTGACCAACTCTCTGTTTCCTTTGACAAGTAAAATTAACAGCCGGTTACTTTCCATAAAAATATATTTCTAGGTGGCTGGCTTAGGCAATTCAGTTCTGTTACATTCATCATGGAAAAATCCCCCCAGAGCTGTAGCAACTGCTGGGACCTTTCAAGAAGGGGTGGATTCTAGTACTGTTCTAGAGGCAGCAACTTAGTCATCCGAGCACGTTTCACTAAACATTATAAAATTAACTCATTTTCTAGAGCCCAGAAGATGATTTGCTAGATCTGTGCTCCAGGGTCTTCCAGAAGACCCTGGAGCACAGATCTAGCAAATCATCTTCTGGGCTCTGGAAAATGAGTTAATTTTATAATCCTCCCCTCCTTCCCCCCCTTTTTAAATTCCTGTCTTCCCTGGGTAGGTGTGGCGTCCCTGACACTTTTGTTGTTTTTCAGACATGACATTTTCTACTGCACATGCATTTTCTAGAGCAGTATACTTCAGCCTTCCTTTTTAGACAAGAAAACTCTTCATTTTGGTGCCTGTATGCCCTTCCCATTCTAGCACGCTTACATGCTGGAGTGGACAAATTGTGCAAGGAAGGTACCCAGAGATTTAGTAGACTGGTCTGTCCCCCTCTTAAAACACTAATTTAAATTCTTCTCTTTTTACAAATGCCATCCTCAACCACGCTCCCTGTCATGCACTCCCTAAATTTCTAAGTTATACAGCTTCCAGAAATACCAGTTTGGAACAAGTAGCCTAGCTAGAACTAATCCTGTATCCTGCTGTCTCACTCAAATGCTATTATCACTATAGCCTAGCTAGAACTAATCATGTATCCTGCTGTCTCACTCAAATGCTATTATCACTATCCTCCTATGCAATGTTAAAGTCTCTCCTCTTACATAATTTTATAATTTACTTCTCAACTATTCTCTTCATTATATCTCCTGGCACAAACCATTCAGTACTGAAATGGAAAAAAAAATCATTTTTTTACAGCGTTTTCCCTTCTACAGTATAAAACTGTTTGCTTCCTGCAGGAATTTGGAGCTACCAGAACTGTATAGACTTGTATAAGTTGATGTAAATACTTTACAGTATATACCTGTCTTATGTTTTTTTTGAAAAGTGCCAGAAATTCACTTTTATATGTCCTATGATGGATGGAGGTCTGCTCCCTGGGCCTCTTCTGAAAATGGGCTCTGCCCAGTCAGACTTTGCTGGTCAACAAAGACAAATAAATACATATCATTGGCAGGATATGTCCCATGGCTCTATGTTACAGCAGCATTGATCTCTTAGAACACTTAGGACTTGCACAATTGTGCTTTCCCCATTTTGGCTTTGATGGATGTGGTTTCCTCTGTTCATACCTCATCTTCTGGAGAAGCTTCTGTATTTGAAGCTATTGAGACTCCCTTCTGGCCCACCCCATCCAGCAAGCCCCACCCAGATATTTACTCCCTACCTGAATGATTACTGCAGTTGCTGTCATGCCCAGTGGCTTCTCATAGTCTAAATACTTAACTGTGCTCAGAAGTTCATTGACTTCATACTATGCTGTTCATCTGCTGGACTATTTATGGCCTAACCAAATGATCTCTCCCACTTACCAAGACATGAATTAATACCAGACCTAACCAAGTTTTGGATACTTTCTGTAAGAGCTAGAGGGGACAGTCCAGTGATGTAGATTGCCCATCCAATCATCCATGTTGCAGGTAAAAAGGGTCATGGAACTACTTTGCTTGACACCACTGGAAGACATCTGCTCCATAAAAAGATATTTTCTGTGAAAGATCTCTATCCAGCTAAGTGGTCCTATTTATGTTTCAGTGGAAGTTTAGGTCACTTGAGCAGATGGTTAGGGTTGTATTATTTTTGTAGATGTGTACAGGTTACATAGGACTGGATCTTTCATGGCTGTGTAGGCAAGACAGAGATCTATCAATTATGTGTAGAAAATGTCAGAGGGAGAGTGTTAAGGTGATCAGCATAACTCAACGAGAAACTGGCCTTTATTTGTTTTATAAGGAAGCAATGTGGTCTCGAGTGGAGTCACGTATCTAGCCAAGTCATATCAAAGAGGGCTTTATATTCTGTTATTGATCTGATAAAGAGGAGTGGGGGCAGGGGAGACCATGAATTCCTTGGATCTTGAAAATATGCCCCATGTAATTAATTTCACTATACAAAAAGATTTCCTAACAGCAGTGGTCATATAGTGGTCAAAGGATTGTTTGTTGTCAATGAAGATGTCAAAGCCCCTAATGACCGAGTCAAATTTTTAAGGACTGCCTCCTGTATGGCAGAAGTGCCCTGATTTACCAAAAGACACAGTGCTGCATTTTTTTGGCATGTAATTTGAAGCCATGGTCCAGGCACCACTTGTTAGCAAGATTTAGTCCATTCAGTGTAATTTGCAAGTTATCTGGCGTATTTATGACCGCTCTGATTTTTCAGCCATCTGCAAATTTCAACATCCGCAGGCCTTTGTCTGCTTTTAATGTCAGAGAGGTAGATATCAAAGAAGAGTGGTCACTGCACTGATCCGCAACCCTAACAGACTGCATTTTGTTTGTGGGTCAGTTTTTTCTTCAATGGGTAGTCTAGGTGTGTTTACATTTAATTGGATTAACTTATCAATGGTCTCTGACTGGAATTGCATTGAAGACTTTAGGCAAGTCCAGGTATGTCAAGTGAACTGACTTACTGGAGTCTAATGCCTTAGTGTCTTGTTCAAAAATATCCACCATGATTAAGAGGCAGAATGTGACTTTGAACCCAAATTGGTTTAGGCCCATGTTTTGAAGACTGACTGTGTCCTTGTGTAATGTCCATAATGATACACTCCATTGCATTACAGATAAGGCTTGTGAGACTGATAGATCTATAGCTGCCCGAGTCAGTCATGGGTTCCCCTTTGGGGAGTGGGATGAATACAGCAGTTTTCCTTATGTTCAGCATAGATCCAGTGGAGAGGTTGAGATTGAGTAGATGTAATAAGTAGACAGCCAGGCAGTGTTTGATGCTGACAAGAAGACAACTTGGCACATCGGCAAAGCCCATGGAACTAGTGTTTTTTAGCCTCAGAGCACTTCCTTGGAGGCTGAGTGAAATAGACATTCTAATACGCTGTGAGCAATTTGGAGGAGATGGGGGGGGGGTAAAAAACTGAGCTGAATTTGTTTGCAAATATGTTGGGAATGTCCGTAGGGGACAAGTGTGTGATTTTGTTTTATATTAACTCGGAGCATTGCTGGTTATTATTTCTTAGGTTCCTGACATAGTTGAAGAAAGCTTTTTGATTATCCTTAATATGGGTTTCGACTTGCAATTCTTACTTGCTCTTGGAAGATCTGATTTTTTCTTTCAAGTTCTTTATTGATCATTTTGAAATCTTCCCTAGGTGTTAAGTTTGCTTTTACAGACTAGGAGATTCTTTCTCCTATTGTATAGTTTGTTGATACTGGTTCCACCAAATGTGTTTGGGCATAAATTTGACACAATATGTATGTCTTATTGATATTGAAGCCTCAGTAGTAGCTTGAAGATGGGTATACATTTATCTGTGAAAATTGAAGTGTGTTAAGCCGGGTCATCTAGGTGAGATGGGTGTTTGAATTTCATCAGTTAGATGGAATAGCTTTGTCTTAGAGTAGTCCCTGAATATGGAGGGAGTTCAAGATGACTTGGGTCTCACACCTAGAGTAAATGCTGCATGATAAGGTTTGACCAGTGATTTGGTAACCTGGACTCTGATAATGGGGGAGATCTATTTGTGAGAACCAGCTCAAATATTTTAGAGCACCTCAATGGGATTTGGACTAGTTGGTCCAAGGATTTGGCATTAATGATATCCAGGAATATCTTCAATATGTGCTTGTTTTGCTACAGGTTCCACAGTTAATGAAGTCACCCAAAAGGATAATCGTATTAGTCTGTATGGTGAGGACTGTCAATTTAAGATGTGTCTTATGGTCTGCCACTGTCAAAGAGGAAGTACAGCAGTTGTCTTTTCTGTGACACTGGACTTAGTTTATTAGAAGAAGAATGTGGAGGAGTTCTAGGTCACCGTCCTGCATAGAGTCTGGAAGTGTAATGTTTTCTTAGCAACACAGATGCACTTTCACTAGCTACAATGTCCAAATTCATATTTGATCTGAATAAGTGATAGGCATTAAAACCCTGCACAGCAGGGGTGCTTTCACTGTTCTGAAACAATATCTCGGTAACTACTCACAAATAAACACACACACACATATACAAGTATATATGTTTTTTTAAGGATTAGGAATGCTAGTAAGGAGTGTAACTTTTTATTTGGATCTCTAGCACTGAGCATTGTTACTTTTACACGATTTTAAATGTGGTTGGCTATGTGGGTAACTTGAGGAGACTGACTTTTCCGAAAAAAGGCACTATAGGGAAGAAAAAGTCTTCACCGATATACGGAAGCTATGAGGAGAGGGAAGAGGACCATGCTAACAAAGCAGCTTGGTTTGTTAGCCATCTCATTCCAGGTTGATCCCCCTAGAATGACAGCAGTAGTTAAACCAATAATGTAACAGCAGAAAATGTACAAAAGCGAGTGAACATATTTCTGTATTTGGGCTACTTTCAAAATTTTGTATGCCTTCATACTCTGTGTTAAGTTACTTCTCTATTAAAGTACATAGAACCTTGATGAAAGGTAAAAATTGAGGATATAACAACTGTCACCATTTTACTTAAAAAGTTTGCAAAGCCTTTCTTAGATCTGCATTTCTTGTTCGGGCCTCAGTCAAGGATCTTCCCCTCTTTAGGAGTCGTACTTTGTTTTAGTAACAATAACTCTTCCTCTATTTGAACTGCCACTATGATAGAATTGAAATATGTATTTTGGAAAATTCTTTCTTGTGGTTATTACATCTTCTAGAAGAGTGTTTGAATTGCAAGCTTTGTGTCAATCCTGCATTCTTAGTTTTGCATAAGGATAGTGTCATTGTAAACTAACCCATCGCTTATGCTCAGGATAGCCACCAAGACAAAGCCCAGTCTGTCTCTTCACCTACCTCTTTTCTTTTCCTTTCAGAGTATTCAAACCGAGATCAATATGAAGTATTATGAAGTATAGATGTCCATAGACAACTGTTTTATTTGGGCAGGATCAAGTCTAGCAGAAAACGCTCATAAGCACTTATTTCCTCTTTTATCAACAACATAGACTGTAATATTTTAAAAATTACTTTATTCAGGTGGTTGACTATGTTAAATTTTGGCATGAAACGCAATGAATACTTGCTTTCTCTGCTTAAATCTCAGCTGACAGTATAGTGACTACTTTTCGGGCATTTTGCAGGAATGCATCCTTGAATGATTTTGCATAGTAGATATTTGTGTTTCAATGAATACTTTCACATTGCACTGCAAGATAGATGTGATGTCTTGAACCATGTCTTTTTCATGACCTCACTTGTTTGAAATATGCCCATGAAGGTGACCATACACATGAATAAGTTTGGAACTCTGTTCTGTTGCTAATGAAGTAAGATCTCCTAATTCTGGGCCTAAAATCTGTGTACTTATTGTAATGGTAGATCAGCTTGAGCACATCTGTCCTTGTTAACATGCCCATTCTTCTTTATCCTGTCTCAGTGCAGACACAGTTCAGAGGATTCGACTGATTGCACACATTATTTCTGATCTGCCTTTTAAAAGAGATAAGGTTCGAAGGTTAGTTTGCAGAGCACTGTGGTTAAAGAGGAGGAGCCAATAGCTACTAGCCTGGGAAAGTTTCAGATGTTGAACTGACTGAAGTCTTGTAGGTTTGTCCTGTTGTTTATGAGAATGGAACCTGCTCGTCAAAGTGTGATGTCATGGTAAAAACATGGCTGTTATTTTTTGAAGTGTTGGGACTTTTGGGTGCCACACTTCTAATAGGGAGCCTAGGTGTTGAGATTAATAGTCTTGCAAAAGAAGCAGTGGTTTTAAAAATAATAATGATTTTGAATGTGCTTGGTTTAGTGAGCAGTAAAAGGAAATACAAATTGTTTACTAAGACTTGTACCTAGTAGCTTCAGCTGTCAAGTGAGTAGCAGTAATTAATGAAAGTATGGCATAGTACTTTCAAAAGTTTCCTCTTGAGAAGCTCTTCTTTGAAAATAAGCAAGATTTAACTAAGAAGCCTTTTTTGATTACTTGTCTGTTTTTGTTCTTAAATGGCTGGACAGTATAATTGCAAATGGTGCTGTCATTGCAACATATTGAAATACACCAATGTTTCTATCAGTTAAAGATGGAAAAAATAATTCCTTTTTATATTAGGTAACGGTATAGAGTCCACGTTTTTTTACCGCCAGTTTTAAAATTACATTCATCAGTGACAGATTGGCATTATATAGTTAGTTTTGTGATATTAGCATATTCATCTATAATAGACTGGTATTATACAGTTAGGCTTGCAGCATTTTCATTATCTTATTCGTTAAGAAAATTGCGTGGCACAGGTCTGTAGCCTTCTCATCTAGACAAAATGCAGTAGCTAAAATATCTGTTTACAGCGGTGACTTTGGTACGTTAGTTTTACGTGAGATCCATTAGTCTCACAGTATGGAAGCTGAGTTTGTTGGAGACGAATGAGTTGAACAGATATAACTTGCTTGCCGTTTGATCTTGTATAACCCAGAATCCATGGCCATTTTGGCATACAGTAGTTTAGAGGAATTCACAATGAGCAGGAGATACTAATGGATTTTTTAAAACATTTTCTTTAAAATATTATTTATTAGAATAGAAAAAAAGTCTGTCTGCTGTAAACAAGTGCATTTTAGGGGATAATTCTGTGATGCTAACCCTGAAAAGGGGGGTATTTATTTCATAAAACACTTAAGAGTTTCTTCTTTTTCTTATGATGAACATCTATGTGAAGCTTTAGTCTTCAAGCTAACTTCAGTCTTTTCTCAGTCACTGTTGGGTAACTCTGCAGTGGCCACCAGTTCCTCAGACTGCTCGGCTTTTTCTCCTCGTTTCTCTGATTTTGCTTCTTGAGATGCCAGTATGGATTAGAGGTCAGATGCATCCTCAGCAGGTGTGCCTTTGATAGGGAAGGGAGAAAGTACATTTGTGTAAAATCTTATCATAACAATAGATGTCATTCTCTTCACTCTTGCAGTATCCTTTACATAAGGAATCTCCTGCCAAGGATAGCCCATCATCTGGTCAATGTACCAAAACCTTTAGATTTTGTAGGTGCTGTACATCTCACATATGCTGCCCATGTAAGATGTAGGGCATAAAGGTGACATATGAACACAAACACACAGAAGTTAAAAAGACAGAAGGAAAGAGGAAGAAAGGGCCTCTTGGTTGGGAGAACAACAAAAGCACAGGGACGAGGGCTAGAAAAGATGGGGAAGGAGGAAGGGAATGAATATTGCAACAGTGAAGAGAAGGGCATCAACTGTTAATGGTAAGATTTTACACAACCATACTAATGTCCTTCCATATCACAGTTGCAGTATTCTTTTCATAAGGGAAAGTACAAAGCTAAGAAAAAAAAAACTTGGAGGAGGAAGGCACAGAAGAGCCCTCAAAAAGAAAAACATGCAAAATAATCCTGGCAAAACCAGCCCTGGCCCTGGAAAAACATCCAGTTTATAATGTTTAGTAAAAGTATGAACAGAGGACCAAGTAGCAGCTTCAGGGATGGAATTGGTATCCAAACGCTTGAAAAAGGCATCAGAGGAGGCAACCACCCTGGTAGAATTTGCACTTACAGAGAAAGGAGGACTCTTGCCATCAATGGAATAACAGAAAGAAGTGGTCTTTAGAAATCCAGGTTGATATGGTTTGCTTGGAAACAGTCAAACCCAAAGTCCGATGATGAAAGGAAACAAAAAAACTGCATAGACTTACAAATTGCCTTTGTTTTATCCAGATGTACATGAGTTGTTTATACAAATCCAAGTTGTGAAGAACCTTCATACTAGCAGACTGTGGAGAAGGAAAACTGGGAAAAAGGTGAGTAGCCTGATTCAGGGATAACTCATTAACCACCTCGGTAATAAAAGAATTTGTCAAAAGAGACACCCTTTTTCTGTGAGAAAACAAAAAAGTTGGAATGACCACAAGACCCTGATGTTCAGACTTGGCTGAAGTAAGCTAATAGAAGAACAGTCTTCCAAGTACTATGTAAAAGGAAGCTGAACTAGCAGGTTCAAAAGGAGCCCGAGTCAAATTTTCAAGTACAAAACTGAGATCCCAAGAAGGTGGGATAGGCTTTCTGGTATGAAGGACACCTTTAAGAAATTACTTGACTTCAAAATGAGAGTCCAGAGAAGGTGTTAAGGGCAAACAAGCAGAAATTATTGAAAGGTGAACTTTAACTGAAGAGTATGCCAACCCAACATCGAGCAGATCACACAATTAGAAAACCAGAGGAGCCCCCACCAAAAGGGGATCCTCATGGTGAGAGAGACACCAAACATATAAAATCTCTTCCACTTGGACATGTACGATATTCTGGTAGTGGGTTCCCTGGCATCCTGCAGAACCTGCAGCACATACTCGGAAAGGAGATGCCTAAAGGGAATCAAAACCATATCACCCACAGTGTCATTTGAAGAGTGGACAGGTGAGGATAGATGAGATATCCCTTGTCTTGTTTGAGAAGTTCCACCTGGTGAGGTAAGCTGTGCTGATTGCCCCTGGACAAGTGATAAAGAAGGGGAACCAATGCTGTCTGGATCAAAAAGGAGTTACCAGTGAGATTTTGTGAGAGTTCTGCTTGATTCTGTGCAGAACTCGAAGCAACAGAGGAGGGGGGGCACATAAACATTCCACCACAAGGAAAAGACAGTGTGTCCACATTCCAAGCCAGAGAACTTGGACTTCTGGAACAAAAAAGAGGAAGGGGACTGTTCATAGGGGAGGCAAAAGATCTACCTGAGGAATACCCCATCAATGGGGTATGTCCAAAAACACATCTCTGTGAAGTATCCATTTGTGAGCCTGTGTACTGGATCTGCTCAATGAGTCCACCACTAGATTGTGCTCTGAAAGAATATAAACCACCTGAAGAGTCGCTTGATACTAGATAGCTTGATCCCATGCCTGAAGAGCTAATCTGTAAAGAAAATAAGACCTTGTATCCCCTGCTTTTTGACGCAGCACATCACAGTAGTATTGCCCTTGAAGATTTTGAGGGGCTAAGGTGGAAAAGAGGATGAAAAGCTTGTAGAGCTCTCATCTCTTTTTATAGAGATGTGATTTGATCTCTAATGAGAATGCCAGAGAACCTGGACCTGTAGAGGGACAAAAAAGGCGCCTCACCTCAAATCTGAGGCAGTCATGTATGGTTCCTGAGATGGAATTGGAGTCTGAGAGGGAAGCCTGAGATGGAATTGGAGTCTGAGAGGGAAGCCTTGGATTGAGAGAGAGAGATGTTGAATCCACCACTGAAACTCAAGTTTGAGACAAGGAAGAAGAGGATCAGGAGACTTCAGAGGGTGGCAGTGTTGAAGCCGCATTTGAGGTACCAGTGTAGCTTTCTCATATGGAGCATGGTGAGAGGAAACATGGGAATAGTGGAGGCCATAAACCCCAGAATCCTGAAAAACTCCTTGGCCATAAAAGCGGACAGAGGAAGGACAGACTGGAAAAAGGTTGTCAAACAAAACCTTTGGAGCAGGAAGATAAGCCAATTTGGGAAGAGTCTGAAGCTGGCATCCAAGGAAAATATGATTCTGGGACGTCATCAGGACAGATTTCTGGAGGTTTATGGTGAACCCCAGACTTTGCAAAAGAAGTGTAGGTTAAGTGAAGATCCCACAACAGACTGTTGGGAGTGGAAGCCTGAATGAGGAGGTCATCAAGATAGGGGAAAAGCTGTATCCCTCTAGGTCTGCAGGAGGCAATGACAGGAGCAAGACATTTGGTGAATACGCTTGGGGCAGTAGAAAGGCTAAAAAGCAAAGCAGAGAACTGAAAATGAGAGGATGAAACGGAGAAATGTAAAAATTTCCTGACAGAAGTTTATGGGGATGTGGAAGTAGGCATCCTTGAGGTTGAGGGCAACCAAGAAGATCTGGTGAAGAAGAGGAAACAAGGTCTGAAGAGACAGCATTCAAAAAAGAAGTGACCTTAAGAAAGGTGTTGATCAAAGATCCAGAATTGGTCTCCAGGTACCATCCTTTTGAGGAACCAAAAGCATTCTGGCGTATCACCCCATTCCCATTTGGGAGGATAGAACAATCTGAATGGTGCCCTGATTCAAAAGGGATTGCAAAACCTGTGGAAAATGAGGAAGCTGGTCTTGAAGGGGCTGTGGAATGGTCAAGAAGGGGGAGGGGGGGTTTCCAAACCATGAAATACCCCTGACAAATAATAAATAGCACCCAGGAGTCCCAGGTGGCCTGATGCTGATTTGGAAGGGACAGAGAAAGGCAGAGAGACAGGGGAACATGGCTGAGGGAAGAGGAGGCCAACTGTCAAATGGAGACAGGCTTGTCCTGAAAGGAATGCTTCTGAGAGGAAGGATGTCTGAGTGGAGTTAGCAAGAGGAATATGCCTAGATCCCTTCTTACCTTTGGAGGTGGACAAGCCTGTCTGCGAACAAAGGTGGACTTAGAAGGGTAGAATTTGGGGATAGATGAGAAAAATTCCTGCAAGGCTTAATCCTTATTTTGAAAGGACTTGGCTAGCAGCAGCTGTCCCAAAAAGATTGATGTTATCCAGAGGGGCATCCAAAAGCTTGGCTTTAATACCGTCTGTTAAAGCCTGTAGATGTAACCAGGAATAACACCTCATCACAGATCCAAAAGCAGTAGAACTGAAAGAGACATCAGCAGCATCATAGCTGCATGTTATGGAATGACAGGCTACCCAGGGAGTGGATCCAAGGAGGGAGAGAGCTGAAGCCTTTTTCATTAGAAGTAGGAAGGTCAGACACCACTGAAGTAACCTGAGAAAGAAGGGTGAAAACATATCTGGTCATTTGGGTTTAGTAATTAATTGCCCTAAAAGACAGGTTGGCAGCAGTATATACTTTTTTACACAACATCTCCATTGAACTATCGTTCTCTGTGGGAAAAAGCTAAGCATATGGAAAGAGCTTAGAAGGCTCGTCAGAGGAAACTGAACACAAAAGGCTCTGCAGATGGGCACTTATACAAACATTTGCAATCCTCAAGCACCTTATAGAACCTGTCAGGTTTCTTAGGAGCCAGGGGTTGCAAGTCAGGAGCCACAGAGGCAGCAGGAAAAAATGTCCAAAATGGCTGCCCAAACAGGAGGAACAGCAGATGGCTTAGGAATCTCCACCTGTAAAAGCTAATAATATCTTTTTTAATGTCAGAGATCTGGGAGTTGTCCCATTTG
Organism: Protopterus annectens; assembly: GCF_019279795.1. NCBI lineage: Eukaryota > Metazoa > Chordata > Ceratodontiformes > Protopteridae > Protopterus > Protopterus annectens. The sequence goes on along the minus strand of NC_056739.1, from coordinate 1,588,859,070 downwards.
AAGTACTACATCATATGAGCAATAGTATCCACAAATGATTCTTCTTCCAAGGGGGAGTCTGGGCTCAAGGAATCCTCTTCCTTAGAACCATAGTCTAGAGGGGAAGAAATTTGAGAGGAGCAAGTTAGGGTTTCAAGTTCTTATCTGAGGAATTCATTAATGTAGGCCTCTTAACAAGGCATGAGGAGGCTTCAGGGCCATTAAGGCACTGAATAAACCCTGAGTAAAATCCTGCCATTCACATTGGGGATCTTTAACCATATGGGTAAAATGTTTGTTGTTTTTGTTTTTTCTTGAGCGGGATGTCCACCCAAAAGTGTCTCTGTTCCAACTTTTGATAATCGTAGTTCAAATCTCTTCCTTACCAAAATGTGAGGAATCCCCCTTGGCCCCTCAAAAATAATCAGCTGAGGTTCCCTCTCATTGTCTGGAATGGACTTCAGGAAAACTTTCAAGGATGTGCCAGAATTCAGATCCATGCCAGCCCCCGATGGGGTCAAGGCAGGGTAATCTGAGGCAAGCACCCTGTGGTCTTTAGGGCCTTCACTAGCTTCAGGAGATAAATGTCTGGGAGAGGCTGGAAAGCAACTGGATCAGGTCTAGCCTATTTGGCTTTCTTGGCAGATGGTTGACCCTCTAGATGGGAGAATTCCACCATAGCACCCCGGGGAAACAGCTTAAGTCGTTGGTTTTCAAGGTGTATGGATAAGAAAGATAAGTGACTATGAAGGGTGTTGGGGACAAATGCTTGACAGATGGAGTACTGCATATGGTTTATGCCTCTTGGATGAAATAAACACAAGTACAATACAATAAAGAAAAAAGGTAAGAGAGGAAATCCCAATGAGTCATTTATCTGAAGAAGACTTGATAACCAGCATGGCAGAAAGGTGTTCAGACTGATATTTGGCAATGACATTTAGACTGACCGCAAATAAGTTCTGTGTGTTTTCATCTCTACATCACCTTTATGCCCTATATTTTACATGAGGAGCATATGTGTGACATACGGCAGCTATAAAATCTAAATGCTTTGGTATACTGGCCGGATGATGGGCTATCCTAGGAAGGAGATCCCTTATGTAAAGAATATTGCAGCAGTGATATGGAAAGACATTCACCTTTACTGACTTATGGGAAGGTACAGGAGGGATGCTTTGCTTAAATGCACAGAAGAGCCTCTTCCCTGATGCAGATACCTTCCATCCAGCTGCTGTTTAGTTAGGGAGTGTCCTAGAAAAAGAAAGTACAAGTCCATACATTGTTCCTCATCAGATAACTGTTTGGATTTTGCTTAAAGATTACTGAGAATATTTCAGTCATTGAGTGATGACTGTCGTCCTCAGAAGGGGAAGAATGTTATTTCCTTCCTTTAAGATTCTGATTTTCAGTATAAGATTCCTGATTTGGGCTAGAACTTTGTTTCTCATATTGCCTCTTTATAGAAGGGAGATTAAGATTCTCAGCAATCCCAGAAGGGTCATTTAATAGTACTATTTTCAGTATGAGGAATACTTTTTTGGTGGAAACAAAACTTGCATCTCAACAGAGATATGATTTATTACTGGTGAACTTCCCTCAACCTGCACCTGCCCCTCCAGTGTTGCCAGTCTTAGAGGATGCCTTTTTGGCTGCCTGCATATTTCCTGACATTCATCCACCTACTCCTAAAAGTCTGATGAGCTGTATAACCTGCAACAGTCTCATAAGTCCTTTTTAGGTTTTACTAATCCCAGGGCATATCCAGCAGTTATTTCCTTATCAAGGTCAGCTTCTACCAAGCTTCTTTCACCTGCCATTATCTATTTTAACAAAGGCTTTGGATCATTTTGTAAAAAAAGCTTATTCTTTCTGTTTAGCTGTCGAGTTGTGAATTGTCAGGTGCACACATCTAATTTTTTTGCTGATTTCCTAGGACAAGTTAGGGAATTTAATTGCTGTTCTGCCACTTAATGTCTGTGCTCTATAGTATTTGCTATGTTTCAGTTAATTAAACATTCTTTGAAATGTTCTTCTGCCACTGCTGATGTTGTTTCAACAGTTGCTGCCACCAACTCTGTTTTGAGAAGATTTGCTTGGTTACAGTCTCAGAATTTGTCAGGAGATGTCATGTCAAAAATTTGAAATTCTCCTCTGGATAAAGAGGTGTTATTTGGACCTTCTGCAGATGTCCTTCAAGGTTTTGATGAACTGGAAAAGTTAATTCAGGAGGGGTATCCAGATTTTTCAACCTTCTTTTCCAAGAAATAAACTTTTCTTCCAGGTCAGGCTTTTCTTGCAGAGTATGCTTGTTCTGCTTTCTGAAAGGTTCAGGCAAACAGAATTTTAAAAAGCAATGGCAGGTAGAGTTGAAGAAGAAAGGGGGATTGTTCTAGAACCAGGGACAAAATAAAAAAAAAATCTGTCTGACTGCATAACCCTTCTGGATTTTCCCTTCCTTCCCCTGGCATCCCTGTTGATCTAACCCAGAGTATGAAAATACTTTTTAAAAGATTACAACTGGCAGAAGGATGTCCTTCCTCAGTTATATGGCATTCCTGCTCATTCTGTTAATTGAAGTGTCCTTTTCCCTTCTGTTCTGGGGGGTGGGGCTGGTGGGTAATAAGACCTCTTCTCTCAGACCAAGTAGAGAAAGGATTTTATTTGATAGTCTTTCTAGTACCAAAGAAAGTTCTAGTATCAAAGAAAGAATATTCCTGAAGACCTGTCATAGTCCTTTCCCTTGTAAACCTTCACAGCATAATTCCAAAGTTTAAAATGTTTTCTCTACAATTCTTGTTGCCCCTCATTCCACCTTATAGTTTTCTGGTAAATTTACCAGAAATATGCTCACCATCACATTGCAATCAGAAACAATTTCAAGAGCTTTTTCAGTTTGTCTGTCCACTCTTTACTGTGGTGTACCCCTCCCTCCAGCTGCCCCCATTCACCTCGCTGCCTGTTGTACTTCCCACTCAACTAAGGACATACAGAGCCCACAGTGTAAGAATTGAAACCTACTGCTAAGCTAATGTAGGTCCTTTTCCCTGTGATAATATTACTGCCTATATTATGTGGTGTGCACACTTGCAGGAACAGCAGCTGATAGCACCCCCCCCTTTTTTTCCAATCTTTGCCTTGCTCAATTTCTGCCACTAGGTGGCAGTAAAACACCACTGTTTGAGGCTATTCCATATACTAACAAGGCTCAGTCAAGCTGTTTTCCACAGGGAGACTCTAATTGAATCAGTGTCCCAACTGAAAGTGCTGTGTACAAAGCATAGCATACTGCTGCTGTAATAAAAGCACCCCAAAAATCTAGTAGTTAAAACTCTCACTTACCATTCCATAGTTTCAGTTTCAAGTCTCACTGATAATTCTTTTTTCTTAGCAGCTGTTGGGCTGGCTCTGTTCACCCTTTGGGCTCACTCAGCTCCCCTACCCCTTTCCCCCCCACCCCTGCACCCCCACATTTATACTTAGCAGTAACTCCACCCTCCAATCAGCTTTCACCCTCTCACACAAACCTCTTTTATCTGTACCTTCACCCTCCTCCCCTGTCTTCCCCAATCTCCACCCATAACAGTACCTTCCACACTCCAAACCCTTTCTAAATCCATTTTACAAGTATAGCACGCCCTACATACTGCACCCTCCCCAATCTGTTTCTAACTCTTGCCCTTAGCCTTCTAGTTCTTATTACCTCCCCCAAATCTACACTTCACCCCAGAGCTAGTACTTCTACAACTTCTCCCATATGCAGTAACAAACCATTAAACAGCTTCTATAATATATCACCCTACCTACTTGAACACCATTTCATTCATTTATCAAAACAAAAATATTGCCCTATACCACCATAAATAAAAACTTCTACCACTATCTAGCAAACTATAACAAAAAAAATTATTCCAAAACACTCTCTTAACAACCAAAACAGAACATCCCTACGTGGCGTGGTGACATCCACCCCAGCCCAGGACTCTCAGGCATAACTACTCTCATCCAAACTCCATTTTCTAAAGATATACTCTTAGCAACCTTAAACGTTCAAAGTGTCTGTAACAAAATTACAGACTTCCATGCTTGGTGAACGCAACACCCCTGACATCCCAGCAGTCACTGAAACCTGGCTAAAACCCCAAATTCAAGATATTGAAATAACACCCCCAGGTTATAACATATTACAGAAAGATAGAACCAACAAATAAGGAGGTGGTGTATCCCTAATCAATGCTGACTGTCTCACAAAACTACCCTTCCAGAAAATGCTCACATCTTTTTCAAATGCTGAAATCCCAATGGGAACCCTACAAATTAACAAATCTAAACAGCTATAGGTTCATAGGTTCATAGGTGTGTACTAGGCTAATGACCCTGGGGCCTTTACAAGCCTAGCCCATAGAAGTGCCCTGGTATTGTGCCGCTTGTCGTTAGTTCCCAGTGCCTCTATCAAGTAGAGCCACTGGAGTGATCCCGGGGTGAACTTTCTATTTCCCATCCACTCATCAAGATTTCACTTGAAGAGGACTAGTGACGTGCTCTGCTTGACATGTATGGGAAGTCTATTCCAGAGCATGGGTAGTCTCTGGGTTGGCAACCTGTCCCTCCAGCATGTTTTGTTGATTGTGGTAAAGAGGCTGAGGTCTCTGGAGCATGTAGTGCGGAGGGATTGGGATTTTTTATATGTAGCATTTCTAACAGAGCTGGGTCAGACATGGCTTTGTAAGTCAAGCAGAGATCACCTCTTATTAAATGATATGAGACAGAGGATAGCTGGAGTTTTTTTAGTCTGTCCATGTAGGACATGTGTTTAAGGCCTAGGATCCTCTTTGTGAGGTACCTTTGTGGCCTTTCCAGCTGTTTAGTGAGGTACACTATGCATATTTAGTCTGTATATCCCACCAAGACAAAGTATCCAAACCCTTGAGGACATCCTCGCTTGGATGTCAGAAATTATCTGCAGTGAAACTATTATTATGGGAGATGTAAACATCAGTTGGCAAGGTTTAATAATCATCTCCCCAACAAACAGCATAAATGTCTACAAGTTCACCCAACTTGTCACCAACCCTACCAGAATAGCAATACACCAGGAGCCACTCTCGACTGGATCTTAGTCTCAGATCCACTTGAATACTCAAATCCATAGACCCTACCCAATATACTCCGCGACCACTTAACCTGTTTTCACTTAACGATACACATATATTGAAATCTCATAATTATAAGGCCACCAGAAACCTAAAACATTTTGATCAACAAGAATTTATCAAGATTCTGAAACTTTCAGATTGGCACCCACTAAAACCTCTCTCATTGGATGATGTCTTGTACTATTTTAATAAGGTGTTCCTAGACACACTCAACAAACCTATCCCCTCCTCACACTAAAAGAGTAAAATCAAACCATGCACCCTGGTTAACAAAGACCGCTAAACAGCTCCTACAAAATAGGGACAAGGCCTGGAAAGAATGGCATAAAAACAAAAATGAATGTAACCTACTTAGATACAGACAATTAAAAACAAAGCTAAAAAGCTAGTATGTACTGAAAAGAGAAACTATTTCTCTAACCAACTGAGTAACCATAGAAACAACCCAAAACAATTTTGGAAAAGCATCACTAATCTCCTTACCCTTGGCACCAAACAAACCCATCTCCATGCCCAGAAAAGACACCATCACAAATAGCCACTATGCTCAACTCGCATTTTATAAATAGCATATACAAATTAATAATGGACTCCTCTCGCCCAACCCTCACCCTATGAAATTCCTTTTCCCCTTTTCTACCCCACAACAGCAGTCCTTACTTAGAAAGATCTTCTTCCCCCCTTCATAGACAATTCTTCTCCCCTTCACCAAAGCAATATTACAACATCTAGTCTGTTCTCACTACAACCAGTACCAACCACAGAAAATTAAAACCATGCTCTCTGTCCTCTGCTGACCACCTACCAGAATACTTAAGATTTGCTGCTGAGGCCATAGCATACCTCGTTAGCATCCTGATCAACTGCTCAGTTACAGAATCCTATGTCCCGAACCTCTGGAAAAAAATTATCACCCCACTTCACAAAGGAAGTAACTCCAATGAACCCTCTAAATATTGTCCCTCTAAATATTGTCCAATCTCTATCCTCTCCTCACTATCCAAACTCCTCGAAAAGACCATCCATAAACAATTACTTCACCATCTCCCACACAATCTACTCACTCCCATCCAACTTAGCTTTTGCCCCTCACACAGCACAAGCACTGCACTTATCTCCTTCATGGATACTGTACAGAAATTCAATGACTGAGGTAATATTACTTCGGTACTACTACTAGACCTGTCGAAGGCTTTCAATATAGTATCACACAAAAAAACTTCTACAACACCTTTCGAATATTGGCTGTACCCCACCCACCAGTGGTTTAATAGCTACCTCACTAACAGGCAGCAATGTGTAAAATTGCAAAATACCCTATTAGAATACTTAACCAACCAAACTGGAATACCACAAGGGTCCATACTTGAACCTTTACTCTTTAACATATTACCAACAACCTTTACACTGCTTCTCCTCTTAGCTCTATTACCCAATATGCAGATGAAACTACCATCATCTCCTCCTCAAATAACCTACAACACCTCCAGCAAATAACCCAAGATAACTTCACCAGAATTGAAGCCTGGTTAACTGAATCACAGCTACTTTTTAATGCCAAAAAAAAGCTTCTACTCTTCGCAGCAAAACCCCTGTCACCTGACTCTCTCTTTCATATTTCCTCCTAAAGCAACACAGAAATTGAAATCGTATCCCATGCTAAACTATTGGATATTACCATTTACAGTAAACTTACATTTGAACAACATATTGGTAATGCCATAAAAAAACACTGCAAATTGGGATCCTTGTGCAGACATAAACATTTAATGGACAACACCACCGAAAAAGCTCTCTCCAACACTTACTTGCTCCCCTCCCTATCATGCAGTGCTCCGACTTTTACTAACTTTAGTCATCTCTACAAAATGAGCTCCAGTCCTGCTACCATAAAATCACCAAATCTGCCACAGGTAGCTCATACTGCTCACATCACTGCCAAGCCTTAAATGAATTAAACTGGCCGCAGTTTCCACATCACTTTAACCTCATTCAACTGCCCTGCCCTTAAGACCATTTTAATACCCTATAGCCCCACCAGAACCCTTCTCTCTGAAAATAAACAATTCATAACTGTACATATGCCAAACAAAAGAGTCGGACTCTGCCTTTACTCATACTCTGTTGCTAAACAATGGAACTCACTTCCAACCAGCATAAACCCCATTATCTGCGTCAATGAATTTAAACTCACCCTAAAGAACTGCCTACTAAATATTAAAATCTGCCCCTGCATCTATCCAAATAGATAAACATCCTAATCTCCTTGAACCTTCCTCTAGCTTACCCCAATCTTTACCCATCAAAACCAGTAGGAAACTCTTTTTGATCTAAAAGTTATTTTAAAAAACTCTGTTACTATAAATCTCACTAACCTTAACTATCATTCTAACCCCTCACCCATTTAAACCTACCCCCCTAGTGATTTTTCTTCCTCCTTATTAATTCTTTCAACTTAACAGTACCTCTCTAGTGATATTTTCCTTTTTTTTTAACTTTCAACCTATTTAAATATTTAAAAAAAGTGTGTGTGTGTGTGTGTGTGTGTGTGTGTGTGTGTGTGTGTGTGTGTGTGTGTGTGTGTGTGTGTGTGTGAGTGCCCGCCAACTTTTCACAATTAAAATCCAGGATGCCTCTTTTCCTGCCCCCTTGCCCCTCGTGACCAGTCCCCTTCCCTCCCCCTCCTCTCCCCTTCTCTTTTCCTTCCCTTCCCAGGCTCCCCCTGGGGGTCCCGCCCCTGGAAAAAAATTTTAAACAACAGATGCGTGTAGGTGAGTTTTAGAGCATTTTGAGCCCAAAAAAAAACAACACTTGAATTTCTGTGCCACTCGACAGTGGCACAGGAAGATAATTTTCTTGGGTGGCGAAAGCCAGGGTACCTTTGGCTAGGCTTATATAGGCCCTAGGGCCAATAGCCTAGTACCTACCTATGAACCTATGAATGCAAGAATTTTTAGCTCAAAACTGTTATTTTCAAGTAGCCAGCCCACACAGACAGTTAGGCTAACTGCTAAAATTGCTAATAGTCATTCACGTTGGAAAACAGCAAAAAAACAATAAAGCAATAACATTGAGGTGTAAGCAAAAGATATAGTCAATACAATACAAATGCTATTCAGTGTCAGCTGAACTAATTGCTTTGATTGAAGTTGAATGTCTGTCTATCTCACGTGAATAAAGAGCAGGATGACCCTGAGCTGTTAAAGTACTCATGGAAGAAGCAGACTGCTCAGGCTGAGCAGTCCGTTTCCATTTGTACTTTTCACCACTAGCTGCTGATGAAATCAATTTGTCATCTTTCAAAACAAATTGATAGAAATAACTGCAACATGTTGCAGTTAAGGAACACATGCAGTTCTGCTTTGATTAGTGCTGGCGTGGCCCTGTTTCGGTCTGCATGCCACTTTGCATTCATTAAAGAAAACACCCTCTCAGGGAAGTCATTGCTGCCTGGTAATGACAATGCGGCTGATGCAATCTTAAACATGTTCGTTGGAAAAGCTGCACTATCATGGGCACCTGAAAAAAATTCCTGTCATTTAGTGCATGCAGTAGCAGTTGAATTACCAAAAATATTGGATAAAGCATGCCTTGCTGCACAAAACTTATCATGAAGCACGTCTAAATCAATGTCCTTTGTTGTCAAGCTCATGACAGTGCTTGCATTTTGAAAGGACTGAAATGCTACTTCTGTATTTACAGATATTTGAGTATTTAGAGATAGTTGATACATCACACACGCAATGCTGCCATCTGAGAAAGTAAACCATTTACTGAGGTATGCTAAAGACTTTTCTAGAGCTGCAAAAAAATGTTGTTGCAGACTCACTGTATGAGGTTCCATGTCCTCATTCTCAAGCATAATTTGTGCTTTGTGTCCAAAAAATGTATCAGTTATGCATGACTCTATTTTAGTTTTCAGTTGCTGCATTACAGGCAAGAGCTCAAGCAATGTAAAATCTTCCCTCTCCATTTTCTGGACCAACACTTCAAACACATTGCAAATGTTCTGTAGAAAACATAAGTATGCTTTTTTAATGTTTGTCTCTACTGCTTCACAGTCATGCATATTATTTTCTATTCCCAGATGCATACAAACTCTCTTTGGGCAGTCTTCACCGAGAGATGCAAAGTGACAGCCATCTCGTTGGTACATGTCTCAACAACTCATGATATTCTACAATGTCAAAAAAAAAATTGCAACTGGGCTCTCCTATTAGCAGATACACTGAAATGACTATAAATGCTGGTAACCATTGTTACTACATCACAATCAAGTTTATCAGTTAGTTTTGTCAAGGCATTGTGTATCACATGAGCATTGCAGTTTGTCTTCAGAGTATTACTACTTCTTTTTAACAGCTCAGTAAACATAGACTGCTTTGCACCATAGTTCACACTTGCATTATCAGCTGAATAAGAAGACATGCGTGCAATATCAAGGCCATTGTATGAAAGAACTTTAACATGTCTGTCATAGAGGTAGAATACTCTCCATTAAGCTCAACAAAGTCTAAAACCTTTTTACATAAACAGTTTTGACAGTAAAATATTGAATGCAGACAGGAAACATTGACATAGAATATTGAATAGAATTGCCACCAGTAATGTCTTTCATAATGGACTCCACTGACTTTGGGCCAAGGACATCAGTCACCAATGCTTCTGCTTTCGTGCGACCACATGCTGTCTTTTTAGGAGTAGCCGAGAATTGATATAACAAGTGGTCCAGTTTAGCACCACAGTCAGCAGCGTTGTAGGAGATGTGGTGACATACAGTGAGGTAAACACGCACGAGTTCTGCAACCACTGCCTGCTTGTCAATTCCTGTCACTGTCGTTGACTTCTTGTTGAAAAAAAATGTCAATGGCAGCAGTGTTTGCAGCAAT